>NC_053389.1:307111810-307382227 GCF_905171765.1 Bufo bufo
AGGATGCCTATATATTAGGTCAATGTCCCAACAATGCATGATATCTCCAAATTACGAAACGTCCCGACACGTTTCCCCTATATTCAATGTGTCGCTTCATCAGGGGACCAATACAATAAGGTGCAAAATGGCACTTTGATGAAGAAAGGCTGTGATAAAGATCCCATACTGGCACCAAGCTTAGGGCTCCCTGACCAATAGAATGGTCAAGCCTCCTTAATTTATTTTAGTTTAAATAGAACAGTAAAGAGACATACATTGCTATCCTCAGGATATAATTTTCTAGTTTTAGGAATTTGAAAGCTAAAAATAATTACAATTGAAGCTGAAATCTAAAATCTAAAGCTATTAGTTTGTTTTTATTTTTTTCCCATAAGAAAAAGAAAAAATTAAGTTACAGATTGTTTATGAGCATGTGTGATCACCACCCCCTTCTTACAAATGCTAACTGTATTCAGTGCTATTCATTACAGGAAACTTTACTCTAATAAAACATCTTACAAGTATGTGCTATGATATATACATGAATAATTCTATCTGCAGTAGCTGAATGGTAAAAACTGTGAGGTGTAAAGCTAATGGTAATAATTGTAGCAATAGCTTGTTTGTGTAGTTGCTTGTATGCAGTGGCAAATTGTACAATACAAGGAACCTTTTAGTATTCTTAGGTTTATAAGGGCTGTGTAGTGCTTAGATATTGAAGACATCCCCAGGATAGTTCATAACTATCAAATCTGCCGATCAGCTGTTTCAAGACACCATAGCGCAGCGTCCTCTTCACTGTTAATCTACTCGCCGTCTAGATTGTAGCCACACTGTGAAATTATGCCTGCCTCTGACATTCAAGTGAACAGAAGGGAAAGGTATATTTACACTGCACCACTACTATCATTATCACTCTAATGTGGAGCAGGTTAGCAGTGAAGAGGATGTGAAGCTCGCACAAGCGGTGTGGCCTCTTCAAATAGCTGATCAGTGGGGTTGCCAGGTTGACCCTCACTGATCTGAAATTGATGACCTATTCTGAAGATAGATATTGATGACCTAATCACTGCCTGTTTTTCAAGGTCAGTCCTCAAAGTGAAGTTATCTTTTGCTGGAAATTCATCTTCAAAATCAGTATCTCATATAAACTTGCTACTCAAGCCTTCTTCATTGAGGTCTTCTTTTTCCTGAGATTGGCTAGAGGGGTTGGTCTGTTTCCTTATAGGGAAAAAATCTCTAACAATAATTATTGGTTGGAATTCTTACAGCAACCTTAATTTTTGCATTTCCCCATTAAGGTTGCTCAATTTTACTACTAGCAGGCTTAAAAGTAGAGCCCTAGCCCAACTGTTATTCCTCTGCTCCTTTTTCTTGATATCTGACATTCAATAGAGATATACTGTAAGGAGGGGAGAAATCCATGACTGCAGTATCAGATTACAGAAAGACTTTTTAGTCTGTACCCATGCGCACACATATAGTAGCTCTGAACAAACCCCAAACTGTATTATTTATTTAATCAAAAACATTTGCAAAGTTGTTTAATTTTTCCATTTTAGACACAATGGGAACCTGTTTCTGAAGTTTACATAGATGTATCAGTTTAGAAGACTATTACAGTAGAAATTCTGTAGTCTATCATTCAGTTGAGCAGCATGAGCCACGTTTGAAACCCTCCCTACTTCTCTAGTCCCATTTTTTAACAACGGTTTTACTGAAACCATATTGCAAACAAGCTAGCTTGGCTGTTAGAACATTCTTGCAAGCAATGGGAAACTGGCTTAATGCTTAAAAAGTCTCTTTAAAGGCAACAAGCTTGGTTGTCTGAAATTCTCTAGTAGTGGCAACAGGCTTACTTGTTCCTCTTGTGTTGCACTCAACATAGATGGCAACTGTGCTCTGGAGTCTCTGGTGGCAGTGATGAAGATGGATCTTTGCTGCTTAATGTAGGCTGTTGCTAATTTCCACATGGCATTCATTCTTTATAGGCATGATAACAGGCTGTGGCTCTTCACCATGCGGTACACATACATGCATACAGTCCTCAGTTCTTGCACACTATCAGTGACAGCTATGTTCACATGCTGTCTCCCCTTAGCTCAGTCAGGTACCTCACTATCTACACAGGTGTTTTACTATGTGCAGGGGTGCAACTAGCCTTTCGGTTGCTTGAGACTAAAATTGAAATGGTGCCCCACATGCCAAATTTTGAACCTATCCCCTTTCCTCCAGCCATACTATTAAAAACATACTTGGAAAACATTACAGACAGCACTACAAAAAATGCAAGGTAATACAGTATCACATACCTCTAAGGGCTCATTCAGACAACCATATACTGTCTGCAAAAAATGTGGACTATGGGTCGTCAAAAATGCGAAATGCAGTCCGTTTCCTCATAATGTTTGCTAGTACAAAAAAAGCCTCCTTATAATTTGTGACAGTATAAAAGATACCCCCTTACAATGTGTAATAGTACAAAAAATGCCACTTACAATGCATGCCAGTACAAAAAAAATGCCCCTTATAATGTACGCTAATACAAAAAATGTGCCTTATAATGTGTACCAGTACAAAAAAATACCCCTTATGATGTGTGCCAAAACAAAAAATTCCCCCTTATGTGTGCCAGTACAAAAATGCAGCTTATGATGTGTGCCAGTACAAAAGTATTCCCTTATGTGTGCCAGTGCAAAAAAAATGTCCCCTTCTGTGTGCCAGCACAAAAACGTCCCCTGCCAATGTGTTCCAGTACAAAAAATACACCCTCTTAGTGCCCCCAGTAGAACCAATGTCACCATAGTGCCCCCTATAATGTGTGCCAGTACAAAATGCTCCTATTTACTGTCCCCAGTAGAAACAATATCCCAACAGTTCTCCCCCAGTTATAAAAATTCCACCCCCCACCCCTATAGTGGCCCAACAGCATGGTGCAAATAAGAATAATAAACTAAAGTTACTTACCTTCATGCCTCCAGGCCTCTTCTGGTCTGTGTCCTGGCCGTATGCTGCCCGGTTCAGAGGGTGCGATGATGATGACAGAAGCATGCTAGACATCACAGGCTGTACCAGGCATGACCCCGATGCTTATGCCTGACTAGCACCGAGTTCCAGATTGCATGCCAATTAACCCATTTGCAGTGCAGTTTTGCAACAAATACTACAGTTTACATCAATTATAGTGCAGTTTCACACACATATACATAGATGAAGCATTTTTTTTATTTATTTGAATCTGAAAACTTGCATCAATGTGATATCTTAAGCCAAAAGCCATTCAAAAGGTTAATGTTTGTTACACCTTTTTTTTTTTGTTCGGTGCCAAGTTAAAAATTGCTGCACGAGTATTTGCAGGGCTCATCAACATCTTAACTGTGGGGATTTTGCTCACACTGGTTGTTATCCTAATATCAAAGGCCCCCTATCGGTTTACCACTCACAATGTACATCTTCACACATGGTTCATAAATCAATTAAGCATCATGCTGATGTCCCACAGTGACATAAGGCACAGTACATGGCAAATCATACAAAACATATCAAAGTGTGACACATTTACATGAGGCAGCATGTCAAATAATCACATTACTGGCATTTCCACAGTAAACAGTCACATAACAGTCCAACAGTTATCATGGGTGATATTGCTACCATAACAGGGTCAATAGTAAGCCATAGGAACTGAACATAAGCTAAACATAACTGTCAAAGGATATATTTTCTGAAAAAGCAATGCAGGCATCTTCAGTACTCTTAGAATTATACAGACAACACATTTGTGTAATGCTTAATTTTTCCTCTAGTGGCACTGCAAAAGAATTGAAATATCATATGATTATATCTAATGCCTTAAAAAAAAGTGGACAATCCCTTCAACATATACAAAGAACTCAATAAAATATCATGGCCTGACAGGATAAAGAGCCTATAAGCCTATGAGATTTTAGACTATAAAATTCATATATTTCTGGAGAACAGATATAACACATAATCCTATCATTTACTATAGTAACATAGGTCTGATTCTAACTACTAGAGAGGAGCGAATGGAATCAGACGAAGTTCAATTCGGTCTGAATTTCAGGAAAAATTTGAATCGCAAAGAATGCGAATTTCCTCGCACTTCATGGTAAAAAAATCACAATTTTTCCTAAAATGGCTGCTACAATGGCGGGTACATGGGGCAAGGAATTCTGGTAAGGCGCATTGACTCATAATGCCATGCATGTAGCCAATCACGGCCAGCCAGCTCTGTGATGTCACAACCCTATAAATACGGTGACAATCTTAGAGTCAGACATTTTCAAGCATTCTGAGTGCAGGGAGAGACGTGAGAACTCACTAGGGACAGCAATTGCAAAAACCTCATAGTGAAAATTTATAAGTGCAGGGAAAGGATAGGGAGGAATCATTTCACAGCATCTTAGTGTAGGGAGAGACATCAGAAGGCGCTAGGTACAGTGCTAGAAAAGCGATTTACAAGTGCAGGGAAAGATTATTTGGGGATCCAAATAGCCATTATACAGCTCTGTCATTCCAGCAATGTGTTCTTGGGGTGCAAGTGCAATGTTGAAAAGCCTTTAGTGGCTTATATCTATTCAAAAAAGAAAAATATATTCTCAGTTTACATCGGCGGTTATATGTGTTGAAAGCGTACAGAAAGAAAAAATATACACACTTCACTGGTGCAGTTATTCGTGGCAAAAGGGTTTAGTGGCCTATTTCTGTAGAGAAAGACAAAAATATATGCACTTCACTGGTGCAGTTATTTGTGGCAAAAGCATTCAGTGGCCTATTTCATTATAGAAAGAAAAAAATATATGCACTTCACTGGTGCACTTATTTGTGGCAAAAGCTTTTACTGGCCTTTTTCAGTACAAAAAGAAAAATATATTCTCATTTCACGTCGGCGGTTATATGTTGAAAGCGTGCAAAAATAAAAAAATATATACGAACTTCACTGGTGCAGTTATTTGTGGCCAAAGGGTTTAGTGGCCTATTTCATTATAGAAAGAAAAAATATATGCACTTCACTGGTGCACTTATTTGTGGCAAAAGCGTTTAGTGGCCTATTTCAGTGCAGAAAAAAAAAGGATACACACTTCACTGGTGCAGTTATTTGTGGCAAAAGCATTCAGTGGCCTATTTCATTATAGAAAGAAAAAAATATATGCACTTCACTGGTGCAGTTATTTGTGGCAAAAGGGTTTAGTGGCCTATTTCATTATAGAAAGAAAAATATATATACGCACTTCACTGGTGCACTTATTTGTGGTAAAAGTGTTTAGTGGCCTATTTCAGTACAGAAATAAATATATATACGTACTTCACTAGTGCATTTATTTCTGCTAAAAGCATTTACTGGCCTATTTCAGTGCAAAAAGAAAAATATATTGTTAGTTCACTTCTGAAGTTATATGTCTTGAAAGCATTTACTGGCCTATTTTAGTACAGAGAGAAAAATATACTGTATAGGCACTTTACTGGTGCATTTATTTCTGCTAAAAGCGTTTACTGGCCTTTTTCAGTACAAAAAGAAAAAATATCTTCTCAGTTCATGTCGGCGGTTATATGTGTTGAAAGCATGACTGGGAGTAAGCAAGGTGGCAGCAGTGGGAGGTCAGGAGCCAAACGTGCCCGGGGTAGACCACCTGCTTCGCAGCAGCCTACCTACCTGGGAAGTAGTGGTGTAGGGGTTCACGGAAGTAGCGGTGGTAGCAGTCAGTCAGTGCCGCGATTATATGTGTTATTTTGTATTTCAGTACAAAAAATATATGTATTCTTAGTTCACTTGAGCGGTTATTTGTGTTGAAAGCATTTAGTAGCCTATTTCAGTATAAAAAGAAAAATACATTCTCAGTTCACATTGGCGGCGGTTATATGTCTTGAAAGTGTTTAGTGGCCTATTTCAGTCCAAAAACGAAAAATATATACGCATTTCACTGTTGCATTTATTTCTGCTAAAAGCGTCTACTGGCCTTTTTCAGTACAAAAAGAAAAATATATACACATTTCACTTCTGCAGTTATTATTATTTCAGTACAAAAACAAAATATATTCAGCGTTCACTTTTGCAGTTATATGTGGTAAAACCTTTAGTGATGTATTTTGGTCGAAAAACTAATTTTATTCAGCATTCAGTGCTGCGGTTATATGCGGTAAAATTTTTATCGAAGAAATTTGGTGGAAAAACAAATGTTATTCATCTTTAAGCGCTCTAGTAATATGCGGTAAAATCTTTTTGTGACATATTTTGTTGGAAAAACAAATTGTATTCAGCGTTCAGCGCTGCAGTTAAATGTGGTAAAATCTTTTGTGATGTATTTTTAGTGGAGAAACAAATACTAATCTTATTCAGCGTTTAGCGCTGCAGTTATATGTGGTAAAATCTTTCTGGAAGTATTTTGGTGAAAAAACGAATTTTAATCAACGTTTAGCGCTGTAGTAATATGCAGTAAAATCTTTTGTGACGTATTTCGGTGGAAAAACTAATTGTATTCAGCGTTCAGCGCTGTAGTTATATGTGGTAAAATCTTTTGTGACGTATTTCGGTGGAAAAACCAATACAAATCTTATTCAGCATTCAGCGCTGCAGTTATATGTGGTAAAATCTTTATGGAAGTATTTCGGTGGAAAAACAAAATTAATTCAGCGGTCAGCGCTGGCGATATATATGCGGTAAAATCTCTAGTGACGTATCTTGATGAACTTCGGGACCATTCTGGGCTCAAAGCTATCTTGACGCTTTGTCTTCTCATTTTCTGTAGCTACTAGAGGCCTGTTCATGCCAGGCAGGTTCCCCCAAAAGTATCTTGGTCGATTGACACTCTGTCATTGTGCCATTCTGTGACCTACTTATGCTGCTGCCACCTCCAAACTCTGTCATTGTGCCACTCTGTGACCTCCTCCTGATGCTGATGCTGCTGCTGAAGATACCTCCAGACTCTGTCATTGTGCCACTCTGTGGCATACTCATGCTGCTGCCACCTCCAGACTCTGTCATGATGTTACTCTGTGGCCTACTCATGCTGCTGCCACCTCCAGACTCTGTCATTGTGCCACTCGGTGGCCTCATCATACTGCTGCCACCTCCAGACCCTGTCATTGGGCCACTCTGTGGTCTCCTCATGCTGCTTCCACCTCACCACTATGTCATTGTGCCACTCTGTGGACTTCTAATGCTGTTACCACCCTCCCTACTTCATGACTGGTCCACTATTTTGGCTTTCGGCCTGGCTGACATCATCATTTATTTGACCTTTTCTTCTGATCTGTCAGAAGGAAGGAAAAATGAGATGCACAACGGATCCTGTCTACATAGCAGCTGTAAGGCCTGTATGGTCCCATCAGAATAGATATATGATTTGGTAGCCAAAAGCAAGAGTCGGTAGAAAACTCAGAAGACATGCAAATAATCCATTCATGTGTCATGTCTGTTTTAGATACACTCCTGTTTTTTGCCATTAGCAATACTGATGGATTATTGAGCAAATGCTGACTGAGTGAAGGCGTATGCTCCACAGACAGGATCCGTTTTTTGTGGCTTATTGTTCTGATGGATCAGAGAATGGGGAAAATGAATCAGTAACATCAATACAAACTTACTGCTGACACTCTCTCCACTCTTTCAGGGGGCTCTACTTGTATAAGCGTTCAATAGAACAGGTTCTGTAGACATCTGTGTAGAATCAGCTGCCGACGGTGTAAAAGGAGTGCGCTTCTTCTTGACGCTAACATCTACCTGTAAGGCTGAGTTGATACTTCAGTTATTTGGTCAGTTTTGGCTCCGTGACTTCCCAAATAAGTGAAGTGTGCAGTGTTCATAAGAGCGACCCCTGTCATCATGTCATACTGACTCACAGTATTATTTCACTACCACAGCAGACTCCCTATGCGTGTTACAGCAAGGCAGTGTTCTACACCCCTATAAAGGCTCTCTGCAGCTTGGAAATAGATGTTTTTTTAAACACGATTCACCGCCAATAAATTCGGATCAAAGCAAATTTTTCCGAAATATTAGGCAAACCGGTGAATAGAATTTTTGAAAAATTTGCTCATCTAACTACCCAAGGATCATTCAAGTTTGGTGACTTTACCAGGGTTGGCCACTTTCTAGTTAATGTTGATCAATGTATTTATTAGATAACTATATGGCACTTACTACTGTATGCTTTGCTGAATTTGTGTGCAATTTTCTATAATTCATAAGGCATGTCTCTTGTTGGTCAAGTCATTTGTGCTCTTCGCATGGAGGACCTGTCCATAAAATGGCAGCTGATGGAAGATCATTTGACCAGGCTAATCACTCCATTTCCTCCATTCAAATACAGTGCACCTACCATCTATACTTGCACTCTTGAGAGCTTAGTGCACATTTACAATATCTGAATAGAGGAGGCTGAGTGATGAGTCTGGTCAGATGACCCTTCATCAGTGGCCATGTTATAGACAGGACTTCTATGTGGACAACACAAAGTGTATGCCCAGCACGGGGACATAGCTTATAAAATATAACAAATGGCACAGAACATCAACAAAGGCTGTATTAATAAGTGTCATATGGTCATCTTACATACACACTGGTCAACAATAACCAGAAAGTGGTTAACTCCTTTAACGTGTCTAATTGTAACGGTCACGTCCACACACACACAGGGGAAAGGGTAGTGACCACTGCGCTCCACCCTCACCCCTGGCCCTGCCTACTTGCCTCACGAGTCCTGATGACAGGGGACAACTGGACGGCAGTCCCTAACTTAGGATATGTGCAGGGAAGACAGACAAGACAGAATACGGAACATGAACGGACCGGGTCAGAACCAAGAGAGCTACGCAGTACAACGGATTAAGCAAAGAAAGGTCAGGAGAAGCCGGGGTCAAATACCAGGAGAGTAGCGAAGTACAAGAGGAGTCCTAAGAGAGTAGTCAGGTGGGAGCCGAGGTCACAATACCAGGATGTATGCGCAGTACAGGAGGAGCAGGCAGAGGATCGTCAGGGAACAGGATCAGGTAAATATTCAGTAGTCCAACAAATAGCCAGGAACCTAGAAATTAACAGGCAACCTGTAGCCAGCAGCCTGCCTGTATTTATAGTGGGGAGTGAGGGTCATGTGACGTGGCCAGCGTCACATGACCGACAGACCAACCAGTCAAGCACCGAGTGATCAGCTCGGCGCTCAAGGCAGACTTAGGAGCAGGGAGCCACCCAGCTAGTAAAGCCGCCCTGGGAATGAGGTCAAACACAGATCCTCATTCCCAAAGCTAAGCAACAGGTCTGCGGGCGATGGGGGACCGAGTGCACCTTCGGAACCCCGTGACAGTACCCCCCCTTTTACGAGGGGCCACCGGACCCAAGACTTCAGGCGATGGCTTTTCAGGGTGTTCTAAATGAAATTTACGAACAAGTCTAGGAGCATGAACCTCCCTGGCAGGTACCCAGGATCTCTCTTCAGGTCCATACCCCTTCCAGTGAATCAGGTACTGCAAGGAATTACGCACCTTCCTGACATCCACTATTTTAGACACCACATACTCGACAGCATCATTAACAAGAACCGGCGGAGGCGAGGCTTTTGATGGTACTACCGGTTCAAAATATTTTTTAAGCAGAGATTTATGGAACACATTATGAATGTGGAATTACTCGGGCAGCTCCAACCTAAATGATACCGGGTTAATCACCTCCGTGATCTTATATGGTCCAATAAAACGAGGAGCAAATTTTCTAGAAGCTACCTTGAGAGATAGATTCTTGGAGGACAACCATACTTTATCCCCAACCTGAAAGTTCACCCCCCTTAAACGTCTCCTATCGGCCTTGAGTTTTTGAGAACTTTGAGCCTTTTCTAGGTTCGATTGAACCCGGGCCCAAACTGTGCACAGTTCGGAGGAGAGTTTATCAGCTTCAGGGTTAGAGGAGGAGACGGACGACCCAGAATGAAAACGGGGATGAAAACCATGGTTACAAAAGAAAGGGGAGACCCCAGCAGAAGAATTGACACGGTTATTCAGAGCAAATTCAGCCAACGGAAGGAATTTGACCCATAATTGCTGGTCATCAGCAACATACAACCTCAGGAATTGTTCCACAGACTGATTAAGGCGTTCAGTCTGCCCATTACTCTCAGGATGGTAGGCGGAAGAAAAAGACAACTAAATTTTACATCTTTGACAGAAGGCCCTCCAGAATTTGGACACAAACTGCACACCCCTGTCCGAAACAATATTTTCCGGGATGCCATGTATACGAACAATTTCTCTCACAAAAATAGACGCCAGGGTTTTAGCATTCGGAAGTTTAGACAGGGGAATGAAATGAACCATCTTGCTAAACCTATCGACCACTACCCAAACCACAGTCTTACCCTCCGCCAGCGGTAGGTCAGTTATAAAGTCCATCGAGATATGGGACCAGGGTCTACTGGGAATGGGTAGGGGTCGTAGGTTACCAGCAGGGCGAGTCCTAGGTGTCTTAGACCTGGCACAAACCTCACAGGCTGACACGTAGGACTTGACATCCCTGGTCAGAGTGGGCCACCAATAAGATCTAGAAACCAGATCCTTAGTGCCCTCAATACCCGGATGTCCACAAAAGGCAGAATCGTGACACTCACCCAACAGCTGGAGACGAAATTGTACGGGAACAAACAACTTATCTGTTGGGGTGGATGCCGGTGCCAGATGTTGTTCAGCCTTAATGCGAGCCGAGATATCCTGGGTTAGAGCCGCTAAGAAGATGTTTGCTGGTAGGATGGATTCAGGCGGCGTCTCAGTGGGTTGAAAAGCATGGAAGCTCCGAGATAATGCATCTGCCTTCACATTTTTACTTCCCGGCCTGAACGTAATGGAGAAATCAAAACGGGTAAAAAACAGAGCCCATCGGGCTTGTCGGGGATTCAACCTCTTAGCGGACTCGAGAAACATTAGGTTTTTATGGTCAGTGACAACAGTTACTCGATGCCTTGCCCCTTCCAAAAAATGTCTCCACTCCTCAAATGCCCATTTAATGGCCAACAGCTCCCTATTCCCTATGTCGTAGTTTCTCTCCGTGGGAGAGAATTTCCTAGAGAAGAAGGCACACGGTCTCAGGTTAGTGAGGCTAGCAGGACCTTGTGAAAGGACTGCTCCTGCGCCGTCCTCGGACGCATCCACCTCCACAATAAAGGGTCTCTCCTGATCAGGCTGGATCAGAATGGGAGCGCTACTAAATGCCTTTTTTAATGTTTCAAATGAAGAAATGGCCTTGGTAGACCAATTCTCCAAATCCGCCCCTTTCTTAGTAAGGTCGGTCAATGGTTTAGCAATTACAGAAAAATTCATGATAAATTTACGGTAGTAATTTGCGAAACCCAAAAACCGTTGTAAAGCCTTTAAGGATGAAGGCCTTACCCATTCCTTAATTGCTAAAACCTTACCAGGATCCATCTTAAAGGCGTGAGGAGTCAAAACATGCCCTAGAGACAGTATCTCCTGTACACCAAAGACACATTTCTCTTGCTTAGCGGATAGCTGGTTCTCCCTCAACACCTCTAATACTTGTTTGACATGGGACACATGAGATTCGAAATCAGGAGAGAATATCAAAATGTCGTCAAGATAGACAATAATAAATTTACCTAAGAACTCCCTAAGAATATCGTTCATTAAGTTTTGGAACACAGCTGGGGCATTGCTGAGTCCAAAAGGCATCACCTGATATTCAAAGTGTCCTATCGGAGTATTGAACGCTGTCTTCCATTCGTCTCCCTCCTTGATTCGGATTAGATTGTATGCCCCTTTCAGGTCAATCTTGGAAAACCAGGTTGCCCCCAAAACCTGGTTAAATAAATTCGGAATCAATGGGAGAGAGTATCTATTTTGGACAGTGATTTTATTTAATCTCCGGTAATCAATACAAGGCCTAAGACCACCATCCTTAAAGAAAAACCCTGCTCCCATAGGAGAGACTGAAGGTCTAATATGCCCTTTAGCAAGGCTCTCCTTAATATAATCTTCCATAGCCTTGCATTCGGGCCCTGAAAGATTATAAATTTGACCTTTAGGAAATTCGGCACCCTCAATTAGCTCTATGGCGCAATCATATGGTCTATGGGGGGGTAGAACCTCTGGAGTAAGGGACGAGAACACATCAGAATATTCCTTAATAACAGAGGGTAATGTATTAGACCTTACTGAAACCCCAGCCTGGACCACGGACAAGCATGAGTCACACTTAGGTCCCCATTTCACCAACTCTCCTTTGGACCAATCAATTGTGGGGTTATGTAAACGGAGCCAAGGCAACCCTAGTACCACCTCAACCGGTAGGTTCTCCAGGACTAGAAGAGAACATCTCTCAGAGTGGCACACACCCACGGATAGAGAAATTTCAGAGGTACATGACCTCACCGTACCACCAATCAGGGGAGTAGCATCAATAGCCATGACATGGATAGGTGTAGGTAAAGCAAACATTGGAATACCCAATTTACAAGCAAACTCAAAGTCAATAAAGCTGTCCGCTGAACCGGAGTCAATAAAGGCCTTACCCGGCCACTTATTAACCCCCAGGGAAATTGTTATGGGTACCAAAAGCTTACCTTTAGAAAAATCAGGGTGTACCTGGTCTTTAGGTTGTCTTGCCTTAGAAGACTTGTCAGTGAGGTCCCTCTTAGGACACTTGTTGATCCAATGGGCAGGATCTCCACAGTAGAAGCACTCTCCGCGTCTGCGACGAAGATTACCCCGGGTCATGCCAACCTGCATGGGTTCCTCGGTGGAGACCTCAGTGTTGTCCCTGGAAAAGGTCTCTGGCTGGACCACCATCTGAGAACAGAACTGTCGTTCTTGTCGTCTCTCTCTAACTCGTCTGTCAAGTCGGACAACTAGGGTCATCATCTCGTCTAAGGTCTCAGGAATTTGGTAATTGACCAATAGATCTTTTAAATTATCAGATAGACCAGACCTAAACTGACTCTTCAGGGCTGGTTCATTCCATCCTGAGGGGACACACCACCGTCTGAATTGGGTGCAATACTCCTCCGCAGGGAGATGGCCCTGAACCAGTGCCCTAAGAGCTGTCTCGGCTACCAGGGCCCTGTCTGGTTCGTCATAGAGGGTACCCAGGGCCTGAAAAAAAAAACCTCCACAGAAGTTAGACAACTGGCCCCAGGAGGTAACGAAAATGCCCACTCCTGGGGATCACCCTGTAGTAGAGAAATGGTAATCCCCACGCGTTGGCTCTCGGGACCGGAGGACACGGGGCGCAAACGGAAGTAGAGTTTGCAATTCTCCTTAAAGGAGAGAAACCTCTTCCGGTCTCCATAAAAGGGTTCTGGGAGCTTGATCTGGGGTTCAAAATATGGACTGGAGGACAGAGGAGTGGAAGAACCTTGCCCTAACTCACAAGAACGGAGTTTCTCTCCTAGCTCCTGCACCCTCTGTGTCAAGTTAGAGACATGGTCAGTCAGGGTAGTAAGAGGATTCATGATACAGTGGTTATTGGGCCTGTTAATCTGTAACGGTCACGTCCACACACACACAGGGGAAAGGGTAGTGACCACTGCGCTCCACCCTCATCCCTGGCCCTGCCTACTTGCCTCACGAGTCCTGATGACAGGGGACAACTGGACGGCAGTCCCTAACTTAGGATATGTGCAGGGAAGACAGACAAGACAAAATACGGAACATGAACGGACCGGGTCAGAACCAAGAGAGCTACGCAGTACAACGGATTAAGCAAAGAATGGTCAGGAAAAGCCGGGGTCAAATACCAGGAGAGTAGCGAAGTACAAGAGGAGTCCTAAGAGAGTAGTCAGGTGGGAGCCGAGGTCACAATACCAGGATGTATGCGCAGTACAGGAGGAGCAGGCAGAGGATCGTCAGGGAACAGGATCAGGTAAATATTCAGTAGTCCAACAAATAGCCAGGAACCTAGAAATTAACAGGCAACCTGTAGCCAGCAGGCTGCCTGTATTTATAGTGGGGAGTGAGGGTCATGTGACGTGGCCAGCGTCACATGACCGACAGACCAACCAGTCGAGCACCGAGTGATCAGCTCGGCGCTCAAGGCAGACTTAGGAGCAGGGAGCCACCCAGCTAGTAAAGCCGCCCTGGGAATGAGGTCAAACACAGATCCTCATTCCCAAAGCTAAGCAACAGGTCTGCGGGCGATGGAACCCAGTGACACTAATAATGTCCCTATAACAATAAATATGTCTGATCTAAGTGGTTACATTTAATTTCTCAATATTGTAAACAAACTATTATCTTGACCTTTACTCATTACCAAAGCAGTAAAACCATACATTTAACATACAGACAGCAATACATGTTTTATTATTTGAAGCTGGGGACTATTGAACTATATAAAACAATGCAAGAAAAATGTTAAAAAGTTCTCAGTGAATACCAAACCTATATTTGATTTGTGAGCCGTACTGTATTTTGCTACTCTGTTTCATTATGTTACTGAAATATCTGTGTTTAGAGCTAGCATTGTAAATGAGCCAGACAAGCAATCACAAGTCTCTCAGTATGATTGTTGCTTTCTGCTGCTGCAATCACTCACAGATGAGTGATAGAGGGAAAACAGCATTTATTTCCTCTATTTTTCTTTTGTCATTGGCAGAAATTAACTTTTGATCTCTTCGCCTTGATAGAGAGCTCTGCTTACTGACTGGAGCATAATACAGCAGAAAACTCCTAAGTTTAAGTAAGTGTTTATACTTTTCTAACACCCATGATGGAAAGGAAGACCATTCTGCACAGATTTTGCTCTACCTGCACAAGAAAAAAAAAAAGGATTTCTTCTATATTACATATCCGGTATATATATATATATATATATATAGAAAAGAACAAGAACCAGAAGGGGAGGCAAAAGGTTCAGAAGAGAAAGGAAAACAGCGATACAACAGAACCAGATTACAGGCGATAAAGGCATCATCCCAGAGACAGAGACCATAGTCTTTAATTTATCTTCAACAGAATTGACTGAAGCTCAGCACAGTGTTCTATCTAAGGGACTCACTTTTTGTCCAAGTTCTAAGGTAAATTGGTTCAACATTGAAATGGATTTGAATGATTTTTTCCGTTCTATTAAGTTAAAAATGTTTTTTAAGGGTCGTGTTGCCAATACACAGGTACACTCTAGTGAACTCTCACTTCAAAAAGTGGGTTTAACTAACAAGAGTGCTTTCTATCCGGTTATAGACGAGCCTGCGGTGGAGGCCTACATTTCTGCAGTCAAAAGAGACATCAGAGAGCTCAAAACCCGTTCTGGGGAAATAGACAGATTCACTCATCCGAATCTGACTACTGCAGAGATAGAGGCCTTAACTCAACTCAAAAGTAATTCTCAGTTGACGATCAAACCTGCCGACAAGGGCGGAGGGGTGGTTGTACTTGATACATCCAAATATGTTAAAGAAATTACACGACAATTGAGCGACACAAATGTGTATGGTATATTATATGGTGACCCTAAATTTAATATCATGAATATGATCCGTCAGAGCCTATCCGATGCGGTGGCCGGGGGCATCATCGATGAAGGGCTTAAGGAATACTTGATGGTACCTTTTCCCATCACTCCGGTGATATATATATTGCCCAAAGTCCACAAAAGTCTAGTGGACCCCCCCGGCCGCCCCATCGTTTCCGGCTCTGATTCAGTGTTTAGTAGAATAGCCATTTTCCTGGACAAACTGTTAAGGGCTTTCTCGACAGCTGGTAGATCATACATTAAAGATACAGGTGAATTTTTACAGCAATTGAGAGGCACTGATGTGAGCAACGTGCAGAGCCTTACTTTAGTGTCCTTTGACGTTGTATCGTTATATACGTCAATAGGACATGAAAAGGGTATGATTGCAGTCAACAAATATCTGGATGAGTCGCCTTTAACACAAAATGCCAAGCATTTTATCAACACTTTGTTGAGACTGATCTTGGAGAAAAACTATTTCTTGTTCCAAGACACTTTCTACAATCAAAAGCGCGGCGTTGCGATGGGGTCGAATGTGGCCCCTACGTACGCCAATATATACATGCGCCACATGGAGGAGGACTTTATCTATGTATCCCACCACTTTCAGCATGTTCTGAGGTGGTGGCGATACATAGATGACGTCTTCCTTCTGTGGACAGGTACGGAACCTCAATTGATCGATTTTTATGCCTATTTAAACAGTATCGATACAGATCTTCAATACACAGTGTCCTTTTCAAATACACAATTATCATTTTTAGACACTAATGTTCGATGGATTGATGGCTCTATTCACACGGGCTTGTTTGTCAAGTCAACTGATCGAAATACACTCTTGCGGTTTGAAAGTAATCATCCCCGCAGCTTAGTCAAACATCTACCTTATTCACAATTTTTACGCACTAAGCGCATTGTATCAGATCAGATTGAGTTTACAACCACTTTGGAGACGATGGCAGGCAAATTCAAAGAACGGGGCTATCCCCGTCGACTGTTGGATCAACAAAAAAGTAGAATTCTCCTTACTAACACAGAGATTGCTCCACCTGCCCCTCAGAAGACACGCAGGATACCCTTTATGTCCACATTTTCTGATCACAGTGTGGCAATAGGGCGCATTCTGAGGGATAACTGGAGCATTCTAAGTAAGTCCATTCAGGACGTACCCGAATTTAGACTTCCTCCACTTCTATCTTATCGAAAAAATAAAAACATTAAAGATCAGTTAGTGAGGGCAGACGTCGGCCCTGAGAAGGTCAGTATGCAGCGGACATTGGCACCGTTGGGGCTTGGATGTTATCCGTGCCTCAACTGTGTCAATTGCCGCTATATCTGCAAATCTAGATCTTTTATACATCCATCTACTAACAAAGAATATCCCATTAAATTCCATCTGACTTGCTCTTCATCATACGTGATTTATGTGCTGGCTTGCCCTTGCAACCTAATCTATGTTGGAGAAACATCAACAGAACTAAAGTTGAGATTAAACAATCATAGAAATTCCATTAGGAAAAAACGCACTGATCTACCAGTAGCCAGGCACTTTGGATCCCTACAACACACGGAACGGGATCTAAGATGCTGGATTGTTGATCAGATCACACTCCCTAGGAGAGGAGGTGATCGCTCAGCAATCCTCAAAAAAAGAGAATTACGATGGATCTATAACCTGGATAGCTTGTATCCTAGAGGTCTTAATGTTGAGTTCAGGTGAGAGTTTTGGGACTTGTGGTTCGTTCCTCCTCTCCCCTGGTGCGATATATCATTCTCTTATATGTATAATAGTGCAGGAGAATTGTGAAAGATCAATATGTAATTGCAATGTAATATATACAAAATATTGACATATATATTTTCTCTTTGCCTTTTAGAACATTTTAATACACATGGTACTGGATACGGATCCGTGAACTATATCCTTTTGGAAGCAATGGAGACCAGAGCGGATACCATCTTCTCTCTTCTGTGCGCAGTCCTAGATTTATAATTCTCTATAGTGCAGACCTAGATCTTTGATTATCTCTATGTTGTGATGCTGTTCCATCTTATTAAGGGATGATCTCCCTGTGGCCATAATATTGTCAGCGGTCAGGCTATTGGTGTCGGTATGGTTCATGGAAGTGTTCCCGTCCGGCACCGGCGGCCCTTTGGTTCGGTGTCCCTCTCGGTGGGGCGGGATCCCGATCCATCTGCTGTCACATGTAGGAGATCCCTACCATGGCTACTTACCCTATTCCGGTGATATTTGGTACAGCTCACTTCGGTGCAATGTATAAATGTATAGGGCAATATGCCCTTTAACAAGATGGCGATGTCTGTTTGATACTATAGAACGCATGCGCCACATTTTCTGCATCATGACTCCTAGGATTACGCTTGTCTGGACATGCGCATTGAAGAGACAGAGACGCTCAACGAACGCGATGGTCTATGTGGGCGCTATGACTTCCTAAGGTTCTATTTCTTTGATCCGTACTCATTATTACATCACTGTTTTTATCATGATCTGTAACGGCATTATTTTCACATAAAGTGATTTAGTCCCGAGGATATAGACCATATGACACATGTCACTTTATGCACATGCACTTTGTGTTTTGTATCAGATGTATGTAATTGGAGCTTAATTGTAACTTCAATCTGATTGGTTTCACACTTATGAAATGTCTTTTATATGCTCTCACTTTCACTACCTCCATGCTTGAGGAAGGCTCTGGTGAGCCGAAACGTCGCAAGTTTGCCATACTATGGGTGAATAAACCGTGTATTTCACTATTATTTTGGAGTGCAGTCCGACTTCTTTTATCTCTATATATATATATATATATATATATATATATATATATATATATTTTAACCAAAAAGCAAGGTGCGTGGCTAAAGGGGTTTTCAGAATGTTTCACACTCAGGATAGGTCATCAGTACGTGATCAGTGGGTGGTCCATCTCCCGGCACCCCCATTGATCAGCAGTTTGAAGAGGCTGTGGCACTATGGTGAGCAACGCAGCCTCCTTTAAGCTTACCAAGAACAGTGCCGTCTATGGTTTCACAGCTCAGCCCCATTCAAGGCCATATGACTGATGAACATGACATCACTGGCCTAGGAGGAGGCCACAATGCTCACTGCAGCTGATCAACTGGGGTGCTGGGAGTCACCTATCTTGAGAAAACTCACAGAAAACCCCTTTAAGGCTCCATTCACACGTCCGCATTTTCGTTCCGCTTTTTGCGGAACGGAATTGCGGACCCATTCATTTCTATGGGACCTGGAATTGCGGATCCGCACTTCCGGGTCCGCATTTCCGTTCCCGAAAAATATAGAACATGTCCTATTCTTGTCCGCATTTGCGGACAAGAATAGGCATTTTCTATTAAGTGCTGGCGATGTGCGGACCGCAAAATGCGGAATGCACATCGCCGATGTCCGTTTTTTGCGGATCCACACACACGGACGTGTGAATGCAGCGTAAATTAAAGCTGATAGAAGAAATAAAAAGGTCCAATGCAGAAGAATGATGCATGTATAAATGTGTCCACCCTTGTTTTCTTGTATTAGATCTCTAGTTTTTCACAAAGAAAGATACATGAGAGAAACCCTTGACTGGCTTCAATTCACATCACAACTATTGGACGTTTGCACATAGACATATATAGCATTGAGACATATATAGCATAGAGATTGTCTGTTATATGACAGATCAGTCACGGGTGTGAACTCCATTTACTGTTCTTACAACAGAAAACTGTGAAATCTCATTTCAGATGTGAACATAACCTTTCTCTACATGGCTGGGCCCAATAATCGTCACTTGTCTGACCCCATGATTTTGTCAATTCTGTTTATTTAATTGAGAGCTTTGGCTATAACCATAATTAAAGAAGAACAGGGATCTTATACAAAAGATCGTTATGAGCCTTATCTTAAGAGGCTAGATTGTGCTACCCAGGACAAAATGACCTGATGTTTGTTTTCTCCTCCAAGGCCTTATTATTCCTTTAATTCCCTGCTCTCTTGTTTGGTAACAGTCCAGTTCATCTGCACAAGTTCTCTCCACTCTATAGTGATGAAGAAAAGGCCAACTGGGATCAAGGAAGACCCAAAACAATTGATTGGCTATGTCTATATAGTGACAATAATAGTCCCCTCCTTGGGATCCAATGCAATACCTGCCTAATGGACTCAATGAAACTTAAAGAGTTTCCATGTTACTATAACTATATACTGTATTATCATTTTTCTTACTGTTCCCTGTTGACCATTGTATGATGAACCTGCTGCTCCTCTTTTTACTATGGTGGATTTTGATCTGAAGGTCACGGTAATTAAACCCTTTGGATGCCATGATCATGTAGGATCACAGCATCTAAAGGGTCAAAAACCTGGAAGCGTGCACCCTGTGCAGCCAATGTGGATGCTAGTAATTGCTTTCATGCAATCAGCCTTGATGAAGAGGCTGAGGACATTAAAATGTATTTAAAAAATCCATGATTGTTCAAAATTAAACATTAAAAAAATGCATTTTGTACACTCAAATACGAGCTTCAAAATAATTACAAAAAAATGTTAAAAAGTTTAAATCACCCCCTTTCCATAGAATAAAAAATAAAATAAATAAATAACAAAAAATATAAACATCATGGGTATCACCGCTGGCAAAAATGCCCGTACTATTAAAATATCTAAATATTTTTTCAATACGGTCAATGGCGTAACTGGAAAAAAAGAGTAAAAATGGCCAATTTGCCATTTTTTAATTGCTACTCTTACCTAAAAGAAAAGTAATAAAATATGATCAAAAAGTCACACACACACACACCAAAATGGTATAAATAAAAATAACAGATTGTACTGAAAGAAATAAGCCGCTAAACCACTCAGCAGAACTGTAAAACGTTATGAAGGTCAGAATATGGTGATGTAAAAAAAATAAATCTATTTATAGATAAAAAACCTATACATATGGGATATTGTTGTAATTGTACTGACACAGAGAATGAAGGGCATAGTTCAGTTTTGCCATAAACGGAACACAGTGGGAACAAAACTTGTAAAACAGTGGAGGAATTGCATTTTCTTTTCCAATACCATTTTGATTTTTTTTTTTTACCACTTCCCACTACATTGTATGCCATAATTGATGGTGGCATTAGAAAGTACAACTTCTCCCACAAAAAATAAGCCCTCATACAGCAATGGGAACGGAAATATAAAAAAGTTATGGCTCAAGGAAGATAGGGATGAAAATGAAAACCCAAAAACAAAAAAACCTCCGGTATCCTAAGGGTTAAAGCTAAGTATATCAAGGAATTTGCAACTTATTTGTTTCGGTCCACTGTCTCCAATTTAATAAGTTCACATAACCCCTTAAAACTTGAAGCAGTAGTGGATTAAGGATATTACAACTCCAAAGCAAAAATCAAAAGGTTATCTTTTACTTTAAGGTGGTGAACAATTTGAAACATTTAATAGCTAGATATAAAAGTAGAATATTTTTAGACTCAATTATAACACTTCCTATGGAGTGAGAACAAAACATTTCTTTCGGAATATGCCAAGAATTAATGATTACTTATGCAAAGTAAAGTGATTGAGAAAATCATCTTGTTGACATTAAGTATTGTGCTAGAAAGACATCACAGCATAACTATCTCATATGCTTGATATGGAATAATCATAAACTTAAAGGGAACAAAAATATTTTGGGGAAAAAAGGCAGAATGGGTTAATATAAAGAGCAATACCTATATTACTATTTCGTACTGTTGCTCTTACAATGCTTACCAGGTGCTCCACTGGTCTCTGTTTCCTGGTGTGCAGGAATGGCCTGATAAGCCAATCATTAGCCACAGTGGTTGCCTGTAATTGGCTAAGTGGGCATTTTCTGAAAGAGTGATACCAGGGCACAAAAACCAGTAGGAAACCAAAGCAATGGAATGACAGCAGAGGGGGATTGATGAAGTAATCATTGGTTGTCTTATTTTTAAAATAATTTGAAGACTTTTTTCAGAAGTTTTTCTTGCCGGACAACACTTTTAATAAGGAGGATTTATATGTCTGTTTTGTAAAGAGCTTGTTAAAACAGTTCTGGGACTATCAGGCATGTCCATACACAATGTTTAGCAGTGCTGTGAGGGCTATATAGTGTTTGAGGGACTGCTGCACATTTTACAAAGTGAAAGTAAGAAGTCCGGGAATGAGGGATCACCCATAATACTGTGATGCCAGCCAATCAGCAGATAGATAGCCCCTGTGATGTCACAGCCTTATAAAAAGCCTCATCCTGCCCGGTCTCCACCTTTTTTAGTGAACTCAGGATAGGGAGAGATGTTACAAGTGTTAGGAAAAGTGTTTTACAAAGATTTTAATAGTATTATCTGGGATAGGGACTAGTGTTGATCGAGCATGCTCGGCCGAACACCAGTTCGACTCAAGCATCTTGATGCTCGGCACATGGCGGTATTTGGCTGAATACCTCATGTGCTCGAACAATAATTCTTTAGGTGAGTGTATAGTACATCAAGATCCGATACATGTTGGAGATGCTTGGTCCATAAAGGATCATTAATTTATATCTGGTGGCAATGCCCCAAAATCCAGTCCTGGTGGAAGGAGATATTTGAGATCTCCAAAAAATATGCGATCTCCATATAGGATTGTGGCCACAATTAGCCCTGCAAGGGATACACCTTCCATCCCCTGAGGAGAGGCCCTCACATCTCTTTAACTTCCTGTTGACCGCAGCCCGCCTACTGGTTCCCAAGATGGCAAAAGTGGATCTCCTATAGAGGATACAAATAATACTAAAATCGAGGGATGTAATAGATTGATTGATATAGGTTCAGTATATGCGTCCTGGGATACTAACATAAGCAACAGTCTCAACCTTACCTGATAGAATACCTCATAACAATTATCTAGTGACAACCGCGCAATACCTGTTTTCCTCTTTTTTTGTTTTATTATTCATTTTCATCGTTCTCATTATAATAATTGCACTATATCTGTATCTCAAATATTACAATAGTACCATGTTGGTATTTATATTTGAATACTGCTGGAAAGTACAATAAGACAGTTGATTATATGTATGTATATATCTTATTCTCAATAAAAATTATAAAACCTAAAAAAAAAACTAAAAAGAAACGGAAGCGTTTTCTTCCGCTTTTGAGATCCTGACAGATCTTAATAGCGGAATTGAAAACGCTAATGTGAAAGTAGCCTTGGTCGCGGGTGGTGGGCTGGTTGGGGGCGCGGTTTCTTGGTAGCCAGCCCTGGGGGCCCCATAAAGAAGGGGTTGTGTCGCTTCGGTGGGTGGCGCTTGTCATGTGGACAGGGTTGCTGCTGGGCTTTTGCTGGTGTATTGTGGTTGTCCATGTTGCCGCTTTTGCTGGCATGATTAATTTTTCCATTGCGTTGTGCACTGCTCATTTCCAGGGGTTCTGACCACCCTGTAACCCAGCAGTGGTGATCGTGCTTTCACACTATAGAAAAAAACAACAGCCTCTTTGTTGGCCAGGACCTTGTGCCTGCTCTGCAGTGGTAGCGGTTACCCCTTGGGGTGAGCGGTGTGTGGTGCTGTGGAGGGGTGGGTCATGCTGGTGGGGGCGGCGGTGTGGACGGTAACGGTGTGTTGGTGGGGGCCTTGTGGTGGCTTTGTCTGCATGGTGGGTGCTGTTTGCTGGGGTGACGCGGCCCCTTTTGGGAGCTTTTGGGTCTGGTCATTGGGAGGAGGTGTCCCTAGTCAGCCTGTTGCTTGTAACTAGGCCTGCACCCCTCCTTGAGAGACTGTAATCACTAAGCCTGTTTCTTGTCAATGACTGTTGTAACTATAACACTTGTTGTCCCACATGAAAAAAAATATATATATATCTAATACTTCTGGTTCTACAGAAAAGCTACTGTAGCACAAATTGCTTCAAAAAGCTAATACACAGAGTTTACTAAACCCTGTCAAAAACCTGGCCCAATGCCATGAAGACCTGACCACAAGGTCCGCCAAGTTCCCCAAATCTCAGATCAAGCATCTGTGACATGTGCCTGATAAATAAGTCTGACCTTTGGAAGCCCACCTCGCAACTTACAGAACTTAAAGTGGTTATCCAATCCCTATAATGACCTCCAGAATGCCCGGGCCCCTCCTCTAAGTCATATCCCTGCATGGCTGCCGCTGGATCAGATCAAAAGATCCAGCGATGGTGGAGTGCAGCCAATAGCAGGCCATGATAGTGACCAGCTTTCCTAGCGGCTAGAGAGTCTGGTCACGTCATGGCCTTCTATTGGCTGCACCCATTGCCCCCCTCACCCCCTCACTGGATCGTTTGATCTTGTGATGGGGAGATGCAGCGGCGGCCGTGCAGGGATCCAGAGGGAAGCAGGTGCTGTGGAGCAGGTAAGTATGCTCTAGAGGAAGGGTCTGGACATACTGGGGGGTCATTGTACCGATTGGAAAAAACTCTTTAAAGGATCTGTTGCTAACATATTGGTACTAGCTACCACCTCTAGAAGCCTTATGGATTCTCTGCCTTGATAAGTCAGAACTGTTTTGGAGGCCTGAGGCTATGGCAGAATAACGTACATGCTGATGAATATATTAATATGCAAGCCATCATTAACATTTTGAAATATATAACAAATATAAGATAATAGACAAAATGTTTAAAATTGCTAGCTATTATTGTAAGAGCAATCAGACTGTAGGAAAAGAATTGCTAAATTCACCTTACTTAAACTTCGTATTTCAATTTTAAGTATAGGTTAATGGGATACCTCATATGTCCATTTTATAGCTAGCTTGCCAACACCTTGCAAAGAGATGTGCCCAATACGCCTAATGATAATTAAAGTTGAAGTAATATCAAAAATAATACATTAAAATTAAGATATCTCATGCTCTTTAAGATGAGCATTACTACTTGGCGGGTAAAGAACCTATCTGGTTTTCTTAGGAGAATAAAATTGTTATATGGCATTTTAAAACTGTATTTAAATCACATAGGACATTTATCACCAACATAATATCGTGAAACAAACGCACTGCATTGCAGGATAGGAATTATGATACTAAAGAAGAAATTTTTATAGGTTTGAAGAATATCCTTTACTGACCGGGCAAACCTTTAAACATAAAACATATTCAACGGCTCACGTCTGTAATTCTGTTCAAAGAAATCCTGGCTGCGGGTGGATATTACGATCAGGGCTTCTACTAGGATTTCCAAAATTATGTAATATCCCAAATAATCAAAATGCAATCAAGCTAAGGAAATTTAACGTTACCCTTTGAGGTTGAAGGGGTTGTGTCATGGAGACATTCTTGTCTGTAAACAGTTCTTTGGCTGTGGCTGGCCATTCAATATGGAATTACTTTTCAACAATTTCCGTGACGGGATGGCCAAGTACGGGTTTATATAAATGGTTCTTCTCTGGGAGGGACCCAATTTTTACGTGTATATACAATAATAGGGCATATGAACATTTGGATAGGGTTTGTCTTTATGAAACAACCCCTTTAATAGTAAACGCCAGTTGAAATGTACATGCATAATTCATGTTTTGTTTTGGCTGAAAAAGTGGATACATCCATTAAAATTGGTTGTCCCACCTTTGGGACTTTTTTTTAACTGTTCCAAGCAGCATGTTGCATTTAATTAAAAAATAATAATACTCACCTGCTCTCCCCTGCTCTGGTACAGCTCCCTGGCTCCATTTTATGATCTTCCAAACCCCAGCATGCAAATTTCTGGATCAACAGGGTCACATGCGCCACTTGGGGACACTTCACCGCTGATGCCAGTCATTGGCTGCTATCCGGAAGCTTACAGGAAGAGGGCAGAAGATTGCTAAACGGAGCCAGGAAGTTGGAATGGAGCGGTGGTGAGCAGCCGAATTAGATTTTTTTAACTGGCACAACACTCTGCTAGGGACAGTTAAAAGAGTCCCAAAGGACGAACAACACCTTTAACTCCTGAACTGATTATTTTATTGTTATATGAAAATATTACATGAATAATTCTTGATATTAGACAACAGTAAAGTGTCAGAGTCATCAACAGAATTAACCAATTTGTATAAAAGATTACCTGGACTGAACTGTGAATGTGTTATATCTTCTTCTCCATTAGGTAAATGCCCTCTTATCCTTTGTACATTATACCTCTATATCCCTTGTAAGTTTAACTTGCAGATTTTCTTTAATGAGTTGATGGGCATGTGGGCAAGATGGGACTAAGCACCAGCCCTAAGTTGCAGGACCTACAGAAGCAGCCAAGCACTCTGCTGTTTTGGTAGCTTCCATTACAGGGGAGTCAAGCTACACAAAGAGCGTAGCAGAATAAGCTTTGCTTCTACTGTAACTCCCAGAGTTCTAGAAGCAGTATAGGTTGGTGTGCCACCATATATGCATAGCTCCTATTCACTGCAATGGGAACTACAGAAACAGTGAAGTGCTGACCCGCTTGGTTTCCATAAGCCCAGCCACCTACGGCCGGCACTTAGTCCCATCAACCCCTTGTCTTGTCTGACCACATTTTTTTTATTTTTATAAATGCTTCAAAAGGGTGTACATAAAAAAAAAAAAAATATATATATATATATATATACACACACACCTCAGGTCCCCATTGGTCTCTGCTTCTTGGTAAAGTCTCAACACACAGGAAATGGCAGGAATTACCCACTAATTATAATAACTGCAATTTCTTGTACTATACACTCCAATACTCCTGTATTACAGGGCATAGTCATTCTGAGGCAGGATGTAATAGCAGCCAAGACATGGCAGGCCTGGGTCCCTTCAGAAGTCCCCTGGCTTCCATGCCAAGTACATGACACCCAAGTACTGTACTTGGCACCCGCACTCTGTCTAAACACTATTGACCATAGCATCTGAGAGGTTAAACTGCAGGGATTTAAGTTAGCTCTGATTCCAGCAGTGAGTCTGGGCTTTGGCTGCTGTACAATATAGCGGACACCCAAAACAGTTGTAGAGAGCACAACTCCTGATCATGCGCCATCATTGTGAGGTGCTATTACTGCACAAAACAATAACTGCCAGCACCAGAGATGGAAGGGGTTAAGCCCTAATTAACCTCAACTGGGCATAGAAGTAGCACACACTGGTTTAAAGGGAACCTGTCATGTTGAACATGGTGTTTGAGCTGTAGGCAGCATATTATAGAGCAGGAGGAGCCGAGCAGATTAATGTATAGATTTGTTGGTTTACAGTAGATTCAGTATAATCCGAATTTCATTAATTAAATTTTCTGCTTATTCTGGGCTTTGAAGTCAAGAAGGCAGTCCTATGAGCTACCTCTGTATACACAGTCATAGAGGGAAGGCTGTCAATCACTGCTAAGATCGCCTCCTTGTCTTCAAAGATCAGAATGAGCAGCAATTTAAATGAATGAAATACATGTTATGCTGAATCTTCCCCCATAAAACTATACATCAATCTGCTCCGCTCCTCCCGCTCTATAACATGCTGCCTGCAGCTCAGACGCCATGTTCAATGTGACAGGTTACCGTTAACTCTTCATACAAATAAATCTATCTATCCTGGGTGATACTTCATTTAAACTGAAATGGCCACAGGTCCCTCTTTCTAAACGTTATCTGTTGGTGATTTGTAGAAGGCAGATCACCTTTTAAGTTTATTAGCCATTTAAATGTCTTATTAATATAGTTGTTGCATTAACAAATCAATATATGAAATTTGCTTTACAGAACAGGAAGCCTTCTGCCCCTTCAATATATTTTTTTATGTTTTTGAAGTTTAATGTCAGGCAATGAGGATGCTGCTCCTGCATGACTAAGTTTATAAACTTGCTGAATTTTACAGTCATTCTCTCAAGAAATCTAAAATTAGTATAGCAATCTACTTGAGTGTCATATAACTGAACAACTGACTTCAATTCATGAGTCAACGTGCCAACAAAATTCAGCACTTGGACAGCGACTGCAATGTTCATTAGAATACATTTCATAATTTCGATCTATACTATTAAAAGCTATTACAATATGAGATTCTATTTACTTTTATTTAATGATGTATCTGGCCAACTTAAATTGCCCATCAGCAGAATTTTCTTAATAGTCTACAGTCAGTAAAAGTGATTTAAAGAAACAACGCATAGTGAAATAACATGCATTGAAATCTATGCTGCTTTATATAAACAAGCACAGAATTCTTTTTATAATGCAAACCTTCTGTTTAACTATGAAGCTTGTAGAAATAACTGTCAGTGGGTGGTAGCTCAGATTACTACATGTCCCATGATGTCTTGCTTAGGAAGATGCGGGCAGAAAACATCTATCAGAAACTATAGTTATAATGCTGGAGAGCCACACATACAGGTCTAAATCACGGAAAAAGCACAGGAGAGGAGGCAGACTGTGCTTATTGCAGTGATAAAGTGAAGAAGATTCCAGCTTCCATTAAAACAGTGGCAACTTTATCCTTCCCAGTAGATCCAATACAAGAACATAGACACACAACTGATGCGTTTCTGGCTGTCAGTCCTTAATTATAGTTACAAGTGTGAACACAACCAGACATTTTATATAGACATGTAGGTTCAACAAATTAGGCACAACCCACTCACCTGTCTGGGGGCAGGTAAGTTACAAAAAATAACTGGATCCTCAGGACTGGGGCTATACCACCAATTCAACTTATAAATTGAAATAAAGCATGTTTACACAATTATGCACAAATGTATTAAAAATGCAACAGACATATTAATATAAAGGAAAACCTAAACTATCCTTAGAAACTGCCCCACCATATAACTAACTTAAATCTTATAGAAAAAAAAAATAGAAAAAATTGTAGCACTACAACAACAATAACCAAGGGCAAATCATCCAACGATCCTGGACAACGATCCTCAAGTAGATAAAGTAGACAAGAGAGTCAGCACTCCGAATTCAGTGAAAAAAGTGGATCTTTGCGGGTGCGTTGCGGGAACACCCGCGATTTTTCCGCACGTGTGCAAAACATTGTAATGCGTTTTGCACTCGCGTGAGAAAAATCGCGCGTGTTTGGTACCCAAACCCGAACTTCTTCACAGAAGTTCGGGCTTGGGATCGGTGTTCTGTAGATTGTATTATTTCCCCTTATAACATGGTTATAAGGGAAAATAATAGCATTCTGAATACAGAATGCATAGTAAAACATCGCTGGAGGGGTTAAAAAAAATAAATAAATTATTTAACTCACCTTAGTCCACTTGTTCGCGGCCCGGCATCTCATTCTGTCTTCATCTGATCTCTGTGCAGCAACAGGACCTTTGATGACGTCACTCCGGTCATCACATGGTACATCACATGATCTTTTATCATGGTGATGGATCATGTGATGACCAGAATGACGTCACCAAAGGTCCTGTTGCTGCACAGAGATCAGATGAAGACAGAAGGAGATGCCGGGCATCGCGAACAAGTGGACTAAGGTGAGTTAAATAATATATTTTTTTTTTAACCCCTCCAGCGATGTTTTACTATGCATTCTGTATTCAGAATGCTATTATTTTCCCTTATAACCATGTTATAAGGGAAAATAATAATGATCGGGTCTCATCCCGATCGTCTCCTAGCAACCGTGCGTGAAAATCGCACCGCATCCGCACTTGCTTGCGGATGCTTGCAATTTTCACATAACCCCATTCATTTCTATGGGGCCTGCGATTTTCATGCAACGCACAAGTGATGCGTGAAAATCACCACTCATGTGAACAGCCCCATAGAAATGAATGAGTCGGTATTCAGTGCGGGTGCAATGCGTTCACCTCCCGCATCGCATCCGCGCGGAATACTCGCTCGTGTGAAAGGGGCCTTACTGAAGTGATCGATCTACAGCTGTGTATCATTCAACTTCTGCTAGTTAATTGCTCACTGTTTTTAGGCTGCCCAGAGCGTTTTTCTGTCACTTTTTTTCTGGGGTGATCGGTGGCCATTTTGTGTCTTGTGGTGCGCCAGCACAAGCTGCCACCAAGTCCATTTAACCATCAATAGTGTGTTGTTGTTTTTTTGCTATATCCTATATCAGGGGCTTGGCTGTGCTTGCTATTTTATTGAGGGGTGAAATACAATTGCCAAAATAGCAGTACCCTAAATCTGGTGTTTCAGCTGTGGCTAGCCAATTGTAATACTGTCTGCTGTCTGGCAAAGGATATATTTTTTTCTGGGTTGAAATACAATTCCCAACTTAGCAATTCCCTAAATCAGTCGTTTCTGCTGTAGCAGGCCAAGTTTAAATCTAGCCATAAAAGAGTATATTACATTGAAGGTGCTGATAGGGTCATTCTCAATAACTTCACACGCTACCGTGCATTTCCAAGTCTAATTCTGTCCGTCAAGGGATACCTGTCATTCATCCAGGGCCTAAATACTAGGCCTACAATTTATATTCAGCTAAATCTGAGGTTACTGTTGTGGCTGGCCAAGTTATTTAGTGTCCGTCAAAGCACAGTTTTTGTTCTGGGTTTAATTTCAATTCCCAAATTAGCAATTCCATAAATCAGTGGTTTCTGCTGTAGCAGGCCAAGTTTAAATCTATCCATAAAAGGGTATATTACATTGAAGGTGCTGATAGGGTCATTCTCAATAACTTCACATGCTACCGTGCATCTCCAAGTGTAATTCTGTCCGTAAAGGGATACCTGTCATCCATCCAGGGCCTAAATACTAGGCCTACAATTTATATTCAGCTAAATCTGTGGTTACTGCTGTGGCTGGTAAAGTTATTTAGTGTCCGTCAAAGCACAGTTTTTGTTCTGGGTTGAATTTCAATTCCCAAATTAGCAATTCCATAAATCAGTGGTTTCTGCTGTAGCAGGCCAAGTTTAAATCTATCCATAAACGGGTATATTACATTGAAGGTGCTGATAGGGTCATCCTCAATAACTTCACACGCTACCGTGCATTTCCAAGTCTAATTCTGTCTGTAAAAGGGATACCTGTCACCCAGGGCCTAAATACTAGGCCTACAATTTATATTCAGCTAAATCTGTGGTTACTGCTGTGCCTGTATTAGTGTAATACGGTACCTAAATAGATAGCCAGATAGTGTTAGGTGCCTGTAAAAAAAAGGCCTGAATTTGAATTCAGTACATTGGGCCAAATAATTTTTTTGTTATTGTGGTGAACGGTAACTATGAGGAAAACATCTAGTAACGGACGCGGACATGGTCGTGGTGGTGTTAGTGGACCCTCTGGTGCTGGGAGAGGACGTGGCCGTTCTGCCACAGCCACACGTCCTAGTGAACCAACTACCTCAGGTCCCAGTAGCCGCCAGAATTTACAGGGATATTTGGTGGGGCCCAATGCCGTTCTAAGGATGGTAAGGCCTGAGCAGGTACAGGCATTAGTCAATTGGGTGGCCGACAGTGGATCCAGCACGTTCACATTATCTCCCACCCAGTCTTCTGCAGAAAGCGCACAGATGGCGCCTGAAAACCAAGCCCATCAGTCTGTCACATCACCCCCATGCATATCAGGGAAACTGTCTGAACCTCAAGTTATGCAGCAGTCTCTTATGCTGTTTGAAGACTCTGCTGGCAGGGTTTCCCAAGGGCATCCACCTAGCCCTTCCCCAGCGGTGGAAGACATAGAATGCACTGACGCACAACCACTTATGTTTCCTGATGATGAGGACATGGGAATACCACCTCAGCACGTCTCTGATGATGACGAAACACAGGTACCAACTGCTGCATCTTTCTGCAGTGTGAAGACTGAACAGGAGGTCAGGGAGGAAGACTGGGTGGAAAACGATGCAGGGGACGATGAGGTCATAGACCCCACATGGAATGAAGGTCGTGCCACTGACTTTCAGAGTTCAGAGGAAGAGGCAGTGGTGAGACCGAGCCAACAGCGTAGCAAAAGAGGGAGCAGGGGGCAAAAGCAGAACACCCGCCACCAAGAGAGTTCGCCTGCTACTGGCCACCGCCACCTGGGACAGAGCACCCCAAAGGCAGCTTCAAAGAGTTCCTTGGCGTGGCAGTTCTTCAAACAATGTGCTGACGACAAGACCTGAGTGGTTTGCACGCTGTGCCATCAGAGCCTGAAGCGAGGCATTAACGTTCTGAACCTTAGCACAACCTGCATGACCAGGCATCTGCATGCAAAGCATGAGTAGGGTATTGTCCATTCCTCATGGGCCTCCTTCAAATCCCCTTAAAACCCCCTTTTACAATTCAAACTTAACAATAACTCACTGAGACCAGTTTGGATTTAAATGGCCACAGCAGCGGTTTATTAATAAATACATAACATGAATAAACATAACTCCAGTTGTTTATTCCCTGACGAGGGAGGTCCTTGAAGCCCCAAAACTCGTTATCACAACTCTCCAAACAGGCCCATCCATCTTGCCTCCAGCCGTAAAACACCAGCTCGGAGACCAACTGACGGAGGCCTTTATACACCAGCCAACCGTCCAACCATGGGAGTCCAGCCCCACCATTGAGGCCCTCCCATTCTCCCGACGTATCCGTACCACCAACTTCGAGGACCTCCCACCGCCAACGACTGCCCACGACAATAAAGACACACAAACACACAAAACACGGCACAAACAAAAACACCAAACACTCACATCATCCTTAACACTCCCACAAGACCCATCCACTACCTTACGCCTGTTCCACAAGGGCGGGAGTTTTTCTCTGCAACTAACTGCTCTAAAATGGCGCCGGTTACCTCCCCTTCTTATAACCTAACCTATAAGCCCACCCCATTCTATTTTCCACCCACCATACTTTCAAACTCCTTAACCCCTACACTGCCGGCCCCCTCAGTCCAAACCCTATCATGTCGGCCTCCCCTCAACTGCGTCCCCAGTACGGCCTCACTTGAGTAGGGTATTGTCCATTCCTCGTGTGCCTCCTTCAAATCCCCTTAAAACCCCCTTTTACAACTCAAACTTAACAATAACTCACTGAGACCAGTTTGGATTTAAATGGCCACAGCAGCTGTTTATTAATAAATAAATAACATAAATAAACATAACTCCAGTTGTTTATTCCCTGACGAGGGAGGTCCTTGAAGCCCCAAAACTCGTTATCACAACTCTCCAAACAGGCCCATCCATCTTGCCTCCAGCTGTAAAACACCAGCTCGGAGACTAACTGACTGACGCCTTTTTATACCAGCCAACCGTCCAACCATGGGAGTCCAGCCCCACCATTGAGGCCCTCCCATTCTCCCGAAGTATCCGTACCACCAACTTCGAGGACCTCCCACCGCCAACGACGCGCAAACTGACAATATCCCTCAGGCTTGCGCGTTCCTCCACGACCTAAGAGCCCTCTCAATCCCCCCTTGTAAACCAAGCGACCACAAATCAATCCCTACGGCATTCAAATGCACCCCGTCTGCCCTCAAGCCCCCACACCCAGCTCCAGTTCCATATGACGCACTGCCACCACCCCGTTCCTGGCCATAAATTTTCCCAAAATCCTATTGACCTTAATCCTCGCCTTGTTAAGGCAATCCACCGACCTCGCCCCACGCCACACCTGGCGAGACCAAACTGTTACCATGGCTGGGAACAAAGACCATAAACGCAACAAATCAAATTTTACATCCCTTATCAACTCCCTAACCGGCTTACCCCCCAAGTCGTTCCCCCCCACATGCAATACCAATACAACCGGGGGACTACCCAGCCGTGCGTACCGGTGAACCTCCCTCATAACCCCTTCCCACAACATACCCCTTACCCCAATCCAACGAACAACTGCAACCTCCCTATCGAGCCCTAACTGCCTTTCGTCAGGACGAACGTCCGCCCTCAGCGCCCCCCAAAACACAAAGGAGTGTCCGAGTATCCAAACCAACGCGGGCCTAGCTCCTGAAAGATATAACAAAGAAAACACAAGACTGCATCATTAAACATGTACCGTTAATCCAATAAACCCACCCTAACATAAGAAGTAAACCTCACTGATTCCCATCTCCCAATCCTCTTAATCACTTCATCACTCATCCCAGCTCTAGCCGCCTCAGTAGCAGTACCTATCCTGAACGAATGCCCAGTAAAATCTTCCGCTGCAATACCCAGCTCACGCAGGCAGCGCTTAAACACCGCCACGAACTGATATCGCGACAGATATGACCCGTCCTCATGCCTAAGCAATGGACCCGTCGTTGCCAAACCCCCCACATCATACTCCCGCAAGCACTGCACCGGGCACATAGCACAGCCCGGAACCTCAAACAACCGTACATAACTGCCCTTTCCTTCCCTGTCCGTCTTTGATCTACGAATCCTGATGACCACCCTGTCACCGGATAGCACGACATCCTCCCTCAACAACCCCCCACCAACAGCCCGAACACTACCACACACCAATTCCCCCAACTGAAATGACCCAAAAAACGCTAGGGAAAAAGCAACCCTGAACAGCTTCACCTCCCAACCTGAGCGACAACTCACCTCCGCTTGCACACCCAATTTTAACAACAATTCAAATGAGACTGGCCTCCTTCTGTCCTCCACCCGCTTCCCACGCCTCCAACCCTTCAACACCTGCCTCACCAAAAAGGTCTTTGTCACATCCGGTAACCCCCTCAGCTTGAAACCAAAAGCAAGCCCCGCCATCCACCTATTTTAGCAACAGACCATCCCTGCTCTTTCACATGCCCCAAGACCAACAACAGAGGAGTATCACCCTCATCCACTAACACCCCCAAATCCTCACACCACCTCTGCCATTCACTCCACGCTTTACCGTAAGCTACCCACGTCCCTGCACTCATTGAGTCCTGCAGCAACCTTCCTATGGTACCTCCAACAGCTCCCACATGGATTCCGAGCACACCAACCCCTCGCCGTCCACTCCCAGCGCCAACTGCCGAAACCGCTCCCACTGCGTACGGGAAAGGGCATCAGCAATACCATTAGACACACCAGGCACATGAACCACCACAATCCAAGCATTCAGTGATAAACAAACTAAAACCAAATGCTGCAACAAACGAACTACGGGCGGCGACGATGCTGTCATGTTATTAATGGCCTGGACCACCCCCAAATTATCACAATGGAATCTAATCTTCTTATTCCTAAAACAATCCCCCCACAAAACTACTGCAAGCACAATCGGGAAAAGCTCTAATAACGCCAAGTTTTTAACCCAACCCTGCTCCACCCAGGAAAATGGCCAACTCCCCGCAAACCACTGCCCATGACAATAAACCCCATAACCTGAACCCCCAGCCGCGTCCGGAAACAAATAAAAATCAAAATTATCCACCGCCTCCCCCAAAACCAACGTCCTTCCATTAAAATGCTGTAAAAATTCCGCCCAAACCTCCAAATCCCTTTTTAGTTCCCTGCCCAACCTAACAAAATGATGCGAGGCCGTAATTCCCGCCGTAGCCCCCGCCAACCGCCGACAAAAAATTCTCCCCATCGGCATAATCCTGCATGCAAAATTGAGCTTGCCCAACAAAGATTGCAATCTAATCTTCACCGCCCTCCGTGCCTGCTCCACCACCAACCGCAAATCCAGTACCTTCTCCTGAGGCAACCGACACTCCATACTGTCCGTGTTAATCACGATACCCAGAAAGCTCAACTCCGTAGTACCCCGAACCTCCCAAAAACCGACTCTAATGTGCTCAACAACACTGAACAAACCTTAGACCCCGCCGGGCCCAAACAAAGGAAATCAACCAAGTAATGAATGATGGACGAGCAACCCGAAACGTCCTTAACAACCCACTCCAAAAATGAACTGAACGCTTCCAAATATGCGCAAGACACAGAACACCCCGAGGGTAAGCACCTATCCACAAAGTACTTCCCATCGCAGTAGCACCCCAACAAATGCAAACTGTCTGGATTCACAGGCAGGAGCCGGAACGCCGCCTCGATGTCCGTCTTAGCTAACAACGTCCCCACCCCCAACTTCCACACCCAACCTACAGCCGCATCAAATGAAGTGTACGCCACTGAACAGAGTTCCGGATCAATACCCTCATTGACCGACGCACCCTTCGGATATAACAAATGGTGAATGAGCCGAAACTTATTCGGCTCCTTCTTAGGTACAATCCCCAAAAGTGATATATGCAAGTCAACCAGCGGAAGCTCCGAAAATGGGCCGCCCATCCGCCCCAAGGCAACCTCCCTGGCCAACTTGTCAGACACCACCTCCGGGTGTTCCAATGCCGAGCGCAAATTCCTCTTCCTCATAACCACCGGCAACGGCGCCAATGGTATAGAAAACCCCTTAGTAAACCCGTCCCTAAAAAATTCCGCCACCCCTATTTTGGGATACCTACTTTAGTAGGGCTCCATCCTTTCCACCCGCACCGGAGTCAGACCCTTTTCTAGTCGCCTCCCCACCTGTCTGCCTGTTACCTCTAAAACATCTGTTGGCTCCATGGGAACCTCCACACCCTGAACACTTGTGCTTAAATCGACACTTTGTTCCAAACCTACAATTACCTTCATTAAAGAGGAAACAGAGCCCTTTTGCTGAGGCAACCGAGAATGCTGACTGCCCAGATCCCCCCGACTCACTCCGAAAGGACTGCCCCGCCCGTACAGGTGCCATCACCCTCATCCATAACCCAATATCCTTATGATCCCACCTTATGCCACTCCGTACCGCCATCCTCTGCCGAAATTGCTCGTCATACCGCAGCCCGCCTGTCCCTCCAAGCCTCCCCAATCGCATCCATGTAACAAAAAAGAGACGAACAACACTCCGGCTTCCGTTCACCAATCACGCTAGCCAAAATAGCAAAAGCCTGGAGCCAATTTGAAAAGGTCAGCGGGATCAGACGAAACCTCAGTTTTTCCTCCTCCTCCTTTTTTCCATCATCCTTTTTCACCTTATCTAAATTAAACCTCTCCAAAGGGAGCAGGGAAAATATTTCTACATATTCCCCTCTCCAAATCCTCTCACGCACCTCCTGTTTCAAATGCGCCCCCAGTGGCCTCTCAAAACACACGTATACCTCGCCACGTGCACCGTCATCCACTGATTATCTATCCACCTCCCCCCCACCTGCGTCTGCACCGACACCGAATCACATACCCTACCAGTCGCCTCACCAAGCTCCCTACCACCCCCGGCCCCCACCCCCCATGCCTGCACCGGGGAAACACCAGCCGCACCAAAACCTGACATCCACCCGGGCCAAACTCTGAAAAAATTGCCCCAAACCCTTACCCAGGCCCCCTGCGACCCACCCATCCCCCCCGGGCAGCCCGCCCATGGATAGTTTTTCGCTGCAACTAACTGCTCTAAAATGGCGCCGGTTACCTCCCCTTCTTATAACCTAACCTATAAGCCCACCCCATTCTATTCTGCACCCACCATACTTTCAAACTCCTTAACCCCTATACTGCCGGCCCCCTCAGTCCAAACCCTATCATGTCGGCCTCCCCTCAACTGCGTCCCCAGTACGGCCTCACTTGAACTGCAGTAGAGTAAACACCTTAAAAACTCGGGAGGAACGTTGGCACCTGCCGCCCAGCGAACAGAGGATGTACCACCAACACCACCACCTCCGTCACCAAGCATCTTCACCATGTCACACGGCAGCGTTCAGCTCTCCATCTCACAAACATTTGAGAGAAGGCGTAAATTTCCACCTAGCCACCTAGCCAGTAGATAACAATGTATCATTTGTCTTTTGCTTAATAATTATGCCTCTTATTAAAGTAAAATGTCCATTCAGACTTTAAAATGAAAGCAAAAGAGGGTTCTTGTCACCCAGCAATAGAACAGAGGATTTTGAGAGATTTCGACCCCTGTCACCCAGGCTCAGCAGGGGTTCATTCACGGCAAAAGGGGGTTCATGTCACCCAGCAATAGAACAGAGGATTTTGAGAGATTTAGGCCCATGTTTCCCAGGCACAGCAGGGGTTCATTCACGGCAAAAGTGGGTTCTTATCACCCAGCAATAGAACAGAGGATTTTTTAGAGATTTAGGCCCCTGTCACCCAGGCACAGCAGGGGTTTATTCACGGCAAAAGGGGGTTCATGTTACCCAGCAATAGAACAGAGGATTTTGAGAGATTTAGGCCCCTGTCACCCAGGCACAGCAGGGGATTTCATTCACGCAAAAGTGGGTTCTTGTCACCCAGCAATCGAACAGAGGATTTTGAGAGATTTAGGCCCCTGTCACCTAGGCACAGCAGGGGTTCATTCATGGCAAAATGTGGTTCATGTCACCTAGCAATAGAACAGAGGATTTTGAGAGATTTAGGCCCCTGTCACCCAGGCACAGCAGGGGTTCATTCACGGCAAAAGGTGGTTCATGTCAGCCAGCAATAGAACAGACGATTTTGAGAGATTTTGGCCCCTGTCACCCAGGCACAGCAGGGGTTCATTCACGGCAAAAGGGGGTTCATGGATGTCACCCAGCAATAGAACAGAGGATTTTGAGAGATTTAGGCCGTTGTCACCCAGGCACAGCAGGGGTTCATTCACGGCAAAAGTGGGTTCTTGTCACCCAGCAGTAGAACAGAGGATTTTGAGAGATTTAGGCCCCTGTCACCCAGGCTCAGCAGGGGTTCATTCACGGCAAAAGGGGTTTCATGCCACCCAGCAATAGAAGAGAGGATTTTGAGAGATTTAGGCCCATGTCTCCCAGGCACAGCAGGGGTTTATTCACGGCAAAAGTGGGTTCTTGTCACCCAGCAATTGAACAGACGATTTTGAGAGATTTAGGACCCTGTCACCCAGACACAGCAGGAGTTCATTCACTGCAAAAGGTGGTTCATGTCACCCAGCAATAGAACAGACGATTTTAAGAGATTTTGGCCCCTGTCACCCAGGCTCTGCAGGGGTTCATTCACAGCAAAAGTGGGTTCAAGTCACCCAGCAATAGAACAGAGGATTTTGAGAGTTTAGGCCCCTGTCACCCAGGCACAGCAGGGGTTCATTCACAGCAAAAGTGGGTTCTTGTCACCCAGCAATAGAAGAGAGGATTTTGAGAGATTTAGGCCCCTGTCACCCAGGCACAGCAGGGGTTTATTCACGGCAAAAGGGGGTTCATGTCACCCAGCAATAGAACAGAGGATTTTGAGATATTTAGGCCCCTGTCATCCAGGCACAGCAGGGGTTCATTCACCGAAAAAGGGGGTTCATGTCAACTAGCAATAGAACAGAGGATTTTGAGAGATTTAGGCCCCTGTCATCCAGGCACAGCAGGGGTTCATTCACGGAAAAAGAGGGTTCATGTCACCCAGCAATAGAACAGAGGATTTTGACAGATTTAGGCCCCTGTCACTCAGGCACAGCAGGGGTTCATTCACGGCAAAAGGGGGTTCATGTCAACCAGCAATAGAACAGAGGATTTTGAGAGATTTAGGCCCATGTCACCCAGGCACAGCAGGGGTTCATTCACGGCAAAAGTGGGTTCTTGTCACCCAGCAATAGAACAGAGGATTTTGAGAGATTTAGGCACCTGTCACCCAGGCATAGCAGCGGTTTGTATACGCCAAAAATGGTAAAATGTCACCCGACAATTGAAAATAAGAATTTTTTCAATTTAGGGCACTAAAATTGGCTTTTTTTTGCATTAAAATGGCTCTAAAATAATCCTTGAAAAGGCTAGAGGGATGTAAAAGTCAGTAAAATGTGCTTAAGAGCATGGCAACTGCTCTGCAAACAAATGTGTATAGGGAAATAACTTAAAATAAAATAACTAAAAATTACAAATTATTAACCTGCAACTCAGAGAAGGAGGTGGATATGGAGTGGGAGGTTGAGGAGACGGTGAATGTGGTGTTGTAGGTGGAGGCAGCAATGGAGGAGGAGGAGGTAGAAGGAGGAGGTAGCCAACAATGTTTTTTTTATTTTTTTATTGGGGTAGGTAGCCCCCAAAATATTGTGACAAATAAAAAATAAATAAAACAAAGAATCATTGCACTTGACTTGAGTACAAGAATGTATGTTTGATGGTGGTATAAATTTCTATTCTGCACAAGGTACAGACAAGTCTTGTGGGATCCAAGCCTGGTACATTTTAATGAACGTGAGCTTGTCCACGTTGGCTGTGGACAGGCGGCTGCACTTGTCTGTGATGAGCCCCCTGCCATGCTAAGCACACATTTAGATAATACACTGGCTGCAGGGCAGGCCAGCACCTCCAAGGCGTAAAGGGCAAGCTCAGGCCATGTACCCAATTTGGAGACCCATAAGTTGAAGGGGGCAGACCCGTCATTCAGTACGTGTAGGCGTGTGCACACATACTGCTCCACCATGTTGGTGAAATGCTGCCTCCTGCTGGTGGTGCTGGTTGATGTGGCGTGCTGACAAAGCTTTTCCACATTTCGGCCAAGCCTAATTCTGAGGTGCTGGTGGTGCCCCAGCTGCGTTGGTGACCTCTTCCTCGTCCTCTGCATTGTGCTTCCACTGTGCCCCTGCTGTCAGGTGGGAATGCCACCAGCAGCGCGTCTACCAGCGTGCGCTTGTACTCGCGCATCTTACGATCACGCTCCAGTGACGGAATTAAGGACGGTACGTTGTCCTTGTAACGGGGATCCAGCAGCGTGGCCACCCAGTAATCAGCACAAGTTAGAAAGTGGGCAACTCGGCGGTCGTTGCGGAGACACTGCAGCATGTAATCGCTCATGTATGCCAGGCTGCCCAGAGGCAACGACAAGCTGTCTTCTGTGGAGGTGTATCGTCTGTGTCCTCTGTATGCCCCCATCCAGGCACCAGTGATGGCCATGAGCTGGTCTGGGTGCCACCCTGCTGTGAACATGAATCCTCCTCCTGCATCTCCTCCTCATCCGCCACCTCCTTATTCTCCAGAACTGTGCCCTGGCTGGACAATTGTGTACCTTGGGTTTGTGGGTGCAGGAACCCACCCTCAGAGCCACTTGGGAATGACTGGCCGGAAACCCTACGAAATGATCCCTCTTCCTCCTCCTCCTCCTGTGCCACATCCTCATCCATCATCGCCAGGAGCGTTTTTTCAAGGAGGCACAGAAGTGGGATAGTAACGCTGAGAACGGCGTTATCGGCACTGGCCATGTTGGTGGAGTACTCGAAACAGTGCAACAAGGAACACAGTTCTCGCATGGAGGCCCAGTCATTGGTGGTGAAGTGGGGCTGTTCCGCCGAGCGACTCACCCGTGCGTGCTGCAGCTGAAACTCCACTATCACCTGCTGCTGCTCGCACAGTCTGGCCAGCATGTGCAAGGTGGAGTTCCACCTTGTGGGCATGTCGCATATGAGGCGGTGAGCGGGAAGGCCGAAGTTACGCTGCAGCGCTGACAGGCGAGCAGCAGCAGGGTCAGAACGCCGAAAGCGCGCACAGACGGCCCGCACTTTATGCAGCAGCTCTGACATGTCGGGGTGATTTTTAAGGAATCTCTGCACCACCAAATTCAGCACATGCGCCAGGCAAGGGATGTGCGTAAAACGGGCTAGTCCCAGAGCTGCTACGAGATTTTGCTCATTATCGCACACCACCAGGCCGGGCTTGAGGCTGACTGGCACAAACCACTCATTGGTCTGTTGTTTAAGGCCCGTCCACAGCTCCTGCGCGGTGTGGGGTTTTTCCCCCAAACAGAAAAGTTTTAAAACTGCCTGCTGTCGTTTACCCTTGGCTGTGCTGAAGTTGGTGGTGAAGGTGTTACGCTGATCGGATGAGGAGCTGGTAGAGGATGAGAAGGCAGAGTAGGAGGAGGAAGCAACAGGAGGCAAACTGAAGCGATCTGCAATCCTCGGTGGTGGAAGGACATGCGCCAAACTGCTATCCGCCTCAGGCCCAGCCACTACTGCATTTACCCAGTGTGCTGTTATGGAGATATAACGGCCCTCACCGCGCTTACTGGTCCACGTATCCGTAGTCAGGTGCACTTTGCCACTGATGGCGTTGTGCAGTGCACACCTGATTTTGTCCCCTACTTGGTTGTGAAGGGAAGGGATGGCTCGCCTTGAAAAGTAGTGGCGGCTGGGCTTGACATACTGTGGGACAGCCACCGCCATAAGGCCTTTAAAACTATCTGTCTTAACCAGACGGAATGACAGCATTTCAAAGGCAAGTAATTTAGAAATGCTGGCATTCAGGGCTAGGGATCGCGGGTGGATAGGGGTGTACTTCCTCTTCCTCTAAAGCGTTTGGGATATGGAGAGCTGAACGCTTCCGTGGGACATTGTGGAGATGCTTGGTGACCCAGGTGTTGGTGTTGCTGGCAGATCCTCTGTTTGCGGGGTGCCAGGTGGCACTGTCACTCCAGCGGTGGATGAAGAGGCCGCGACTGCAGCAGAAGAAGAAACAGGAGGAGCCAGAGACATTTCTTGGTTTTTGAGGTGTCTACTCCACTGCAGCTCGTGCTTTGCACTTAAATGCCTGGTCATTCAGGTTGTGCTCAGGTTGAGAACGTTTATGCCTCACTTCAGGCTCTGATTGCACAGCGTGCAAACCACTCGTGTCTTGTCGTCAGGACATTGTCTGAAGAACTGCCACGCCAGGGAACTCCTTGGAGCTGGCTTTGGTGTGCTCGGTCCCTTGCTGCGGTGGGCAGTAGGAGGCGTACTGTCTAGAGGACGGCCGCTCCGCTTTTGCACCCTGCTCCCTCTTCTGCTGTGCTGGTGGCTCTGTGCGACCACCGCCTCTTCCTCCAAACTACATCGGTCACTCGCATGACCTTGATTCCATGTGGGGTCGAGAACCTCATCGTCCTCCACATCATCTTCCACCCAGTCTTCACTCCTGACTTCCTTGTCAGTCTGCACATTTTCGAAAGACTCAGCAGTTGGCACCTGTGTTTTGTCATCATCCGAGACGTGCTGCGATGGTCCTCCCATGTACTCATCTTGAAAAATAAGTGGTTGGGCATCGGTGCACTCAATCTCTTCCACTTCTGGGGCAGGGCTAGATGGATGGCCCTGGGAAACCCTGCTAACAGAGTCATCAAAAAGCAGAAGAGACTGCTGCATGACTTGGGGCTCAGACTGCTTGGCTGATTTGCAAGGGGGTGAGGTGAAAGACTAATGGACATCGGCTGCAGGTGCCAACTGTGGTCTTTCAGCAGGAGACTGGGTGGGAGACAATGTAAAGGAACTGGATCCACTGTCAGCAACCCAATCTACTATCGCCTGTACTTGTTCAGGCCTCTCCATTCGTAGAGCAGCATTAGGCCCGATCAAATACCGCTGCAGGTTTTGTCGCCTACTCGCACCTGAGGAAGGGGTTTCACTTGTGCGTGTGCTGGCACAGATCGACCACGTCCTCTCCCTGCAACAGGAGCTCCACCAGCAGCACCACAACCTGGGCCACGTCCCTTATTTGACGCTCTCCTCATATTTTTTAAATTTAGGATCTTGCCCTAAATGGGTGTTTAATTAATAGTAGAATAGAACAACAGTATGTAAAGGATGTATCTCACACGGCCTGAACCAGACTAGGCCTCAATAGAAGATTTTTTTGCCCAAAATGGCTATATTTCAAATGCCAAATTCAAAGCCCTGTATGTAGAGGTAGTATCTCAGAGGGCCTGAACCTCTATAGGCCTGCAGTAAATATATCTTTGCACAAAATGGCTGTATTTCAAATGGCTGTATTTCAAATGCCTGAATCAAACCCCTGTATGTATAGGGGGGATCACACACGGTCTGAACCAGTGTAGGCCTGAAGTAAATATATCTTTGCACAAAATGGCTGTATTTCAAATGGCTGTATTTCAAATGCCTAATTCAAACCCCTGAATGTATAGGGGGAATCTCACACGCCCTGAATCAGTGTAGGCCTGAATTTAAGATTTCTTTGCAGAAAATGGCTGTATTTCAAATGGCTGTATTTCAAATGCCTAATTCAAACCCCTGAATGTATAGGGGGAATCTCACACGCCCTGAATCAGTGTAGGCCTGCAGTAAATATATCTTTGCACAAAAAGGCTGTATTTCAAATGGCTGTATTTAAAATGCCTAATTCAAACCCCTGTATGTATAGGGGGATCACACACGCCCTGAATCAGTGTAGGCCTGAAGTAAATATATCTTTGCACAATAAGGCTGTATTTTAAATGGCTGTATTTCAAATGCCTGATTCAAACCCCTGTATGTATAGGGGAAATCACACACGCCCGGAACCAGTGTAGGCCTGAAGTAAATATATCTTTGCACAAAAAGGCTGTATTTCAAATGGCTGTATTTCAAATAACTGTATTTCAAATGCCTGATTCAAACTCTGTATGTATAGGGGGGTATCTCACAGGGCCTGAACCAGTGTATGCCTGCAGTAAATATATCTTTGCACAAAATGGCTGTATTTCAAATGGCTGTATTTCAAATGCCTAATTCAAACCCCTGTATGTATAGGGGGGATCACACACGGCCTGAACCTGTGTAGGCCTGAAGCAAATATATCTTTGCACAAAAAGGCTGTATTTCAAATGGCTGTATTTCAAATGCCTAATTCAAACCCCTGTATGTATAGGGGGAATCACACACGCCCGGAACCAGTGTAGGCCTGAAGTAAATATATCTTTGCACAAAAAGGCTGTATTTCAAATGGCTGTATTTCAAATAACTGTATTTCAAATGCCTAATTCAAACCCCTGTATGTATAGGGGGAATCACACACGCCCGGAACCAGTGTAGGCCTGAAGTAAATATATCTTTGCACAAAAAGGCTGTATTTCAAATGGCTGTATTTCAAATAACTGTATTTCAAATGCCTAATTCAAACCCCTGTATGTATAGTGGGGATCACACACACCCTGAATCAGTGTAGGCCTGAAGTAAATATATCTTTGCACAAAATGGCTGTATTTCAAATGGCTGTATTTCAAATGCCTAATTCAAACCCCTGTATGTAAAGGTGGTATCTCACAGGCCCTGAACCTCTGTAGGCCTGCAGTAAATATATCTTTGCACAAAATGGCTGTATTTCAAATGGCTGTATTTCAAATGCCTAATTCAAACCCCTGTATGTATAGGAGGGGGGGGGGGGTCACACACGGCCTGAACCTGTGTAGGCCTGAAGCAAATATATCTTTGCACAAAAAGGCTGTATTTCAAATGGCTGTATTTCAAATGCCTGATTCAAACCCCTGTATGTAGGGGGGCATTTCACACGGTCTGAACCTCTGTAGGCCTGAAGTAAATATATCTTTGCACAAAAAGGCTGTATTTAAAATGGCTGTATTTCAAATAACTGTATTTCAAATGCCTAATTCAAACCCCTGTATGTATAGGGGGATCACACACACGCCCGGAACCAGTGTAGGCCTGAAGTAAATATATCTTTGCACAAAATGGCTGTATTTCAAATGGCTGTATTTCAAATGCCTAATTCAAACCCCTCTATGTAAAGGTGGTATCTCACAGGGCCTGAACCTCTGTAGGCCTGAAGCAAATATATCTTTGCACAAAATGGCTGTATTTCAAATGGCTGTATTTCAAATGGCTGTATTTCAAATGCCTAATTCAAACCCCTGTATGTAGAGGGGGTATCTCACAGGGCCTGAACCAATGTAGGCCTGAATTCAATATTGGTGCACCAAATGGCGGTATTTAAAATCTCTGAATGTAACCCAAATGTATTAAGGGTGTATCTCACAATGACATCTGCATCAAAGGCTGCCAATTAAATTTGTTGTGCCCAAATGAGTGTTTGTTTAAAAACTGAATTTGACAGCAGTATATAAGCCTGTAATTTCACACGTGCTGATGCTGCAAGGCCTGAAAATAGTGTTTTTTGTCAAAAGAGTGTGTTTTTCAAACCCCAGAAAATGATGGGTGTATTTCTATCTTAAAGGGATTCTGTCACCAGGTTTCACCCCTGTTAGCTAAACATATGCTGATGTTCAGGGCCTCATCAGGATTCCTAATGTGGTCTTCTAAATGTGATCCGTAGCCTTATTTTGCTAAAATACAGGTTTTACTAACCTGTCACTCAAAGAAATAAGGTGCCCAAGGGGATGTCAAGGGATGCAAGGTGCCGGCCGCACCCACCGCCATTTGTGCCCAGCGTTGCCTTTCCAGACTTCTGCACCGCCTCCTAATCCTCTGTGCCGCCTCTCGCTCTCCCTCCCCCTCCTTCTGCTGTAAGATATCGCGCGTGCGCACAGGTCTCTGAGAGGCTGGGGCCAGAGTGCAGGTCATACCTGGGTTGAGCGAAGTGCCGGCGCATGCGCACTTCACTTTAAGAAACCAAATCGAGAAGTCCGCACGGGCGCATCAGGCAGAGCCCTGTGCGCACGCGCAAGATCTTACAGCAGGAGGAGGGAGGAGGGGGGATGGAGGGAGAGCGAGAGGCGGCACAGAGGAATAGGAGGCGGTGCAGAACTCTGGAAAGGTGGCGCTGGGCACGAACGGCGGTGGGTGCGGCCGGCACCTTGCATCCCTTGACATCCCCTTGGGCACCTTATTTCTTTGAGTGACAGGTTAGTAAAACCTGTTTTTTAGCAAAATAAGGCTACGGATCACATTTAGAAGCCCACATTAGGAATCCTGATGAGGCCCTGAACATCAGCATATGTTTAGCTGACAGGGGTGAAACCTGGTGACAAAATCCCTTTAAATTGCACACTGACTAAGGCTGAGTTCACACGGGCGAGATTTTTGCGCGGGTGCAATGCGTGAGGTGAACGCATTGCATCCGCACTGAATCCGGACCCATTCACTTCTATGGGGCTGTGCACATGAGCGGTGATTTTCACGCATCACTTATGCGTTGCGTGAAAATTGCAGCATGCTCTATATTGTGCGTTTATCACGCAACGCAGGCCCCATAAAAGTGAATCAAGTGCGGATGCGGTGCGATTTTGATGCATGATTGCTAAGATGACAGTCTATTCACTGAATTATTTTCCCTTATAACATGGTTATAAGGGAAAATAATAGCATTCTTTAATACAGAATGCTTAGTAGGTGGTCAATTGAGGGTTAAAAAATTAAAAATAATGAACTCACCTTCTCCTCTTGATCACATAGCTGCCGTTCTCTTCTTACTTCTTTAATAATGAGCTGCCGGCTAAAGGACCTGTGGTGACATCACATCACATGGTCCAATCACATGGTCCATCACTGTGGTGATGGACCATGTGATTGGACCATGTGATCTGACGTCACCCTAGGTCCATTAGCCGGCAGCTCATGATTAAAGAAGTAAGAAGAGACTGGCAGCTATGCGATCAAGAGGAGAAGGTGAGTTAATTATTTTTTTTATTTTTTAACCCTCAATTGACCACCTACTAAGCATTCTGTATTAAAGAATGCTATTATTTTCCCTTATAACCATGTTATAAGGGAAAATAATAACATCTACACAACACCGAACCCAAACCTGAACTTCATTGAAGAAGTTCGGGTCTGGGTACCACAGTCAGTTTCATTTCACGCGCGTGCATGCCGCAACGCATCCGGACCTTATCCGGACACGCTCGTGTGATCTCAGCCTAATACAGATGTTGTTGATTGGCAAAAAAGTCTTTTTTTGCTAACAGAATATGAAAGCTGTAGATATTAAACTTGAATTTAACACTTGCAGATCTGGAAAATACTGTTTTGTTTTTTTAAGTGTGTTTTTCAAACCCCAGAAAATGATGGGTGTATTTCTACCTTAAATTGCACACTGACTAATACAGATGTTGTAGATTGCCAAAAAAGTCTTTTTTTGCTAACAGAATATGAAAGCTGTAGATATTAAACTTGAATTTAACAGTTGCAGATCTGGAAAATACAGTTTAAAAAAAAAAATTGTGTTTTTAAAACCCCAGAAAATGATGGGTGTATTTCTACCTTAAATTGCACACTGACTAATCCAGATGTTGTAGTTTGCCCCCAAAAAATGGTGATTTGCAATGTCCCAAAAGCTCAGATTTAGTGCTGGTGCACTGAGCATGCATAAAATGGCTGCCGCCACCGCCACCCACCTAACTAACAGAATTCTAAAAGTTTGTATTTTTTGGTCAATGAGCTCAGGGCAGGGTAAAACGATTGTGTCCTGCACCCACACAACTATTTGTCTGTAGATCGCTGAGTTAGATTCTCTCCTATGCTCTCACTGAAATCACAAGTCCAGCAGCATCATCTCCCTACACTTGTAACAGCAGAGTGACGTGCAGCGCTACGTGACTCAAGCTTATATAGAGCCTGGGTCACATGCTGCTCTGGCCAAATACAGCCATGCCATTAGTAGGCATGGCTGTGATGGCCTCTTGGGGCAAGTAGTATGATGCTTGTTGATTGGCTGCTGTGCAGCCTTTCAAAAAGCGCCAAGAAAGCGGCGAACACCGAACCCAAACTTTTACGGAAATGTTCGGGTTCGGGTCCGGGGTCCCAAAATCCTAAAGTTTGGTACGAACCCGAACTATACAGCTTTAATCAGGATGTCTTCAGTTCAGTCTTTTTGACTTTTCAGGACGGAGATAATACCGCAGCATGCTGCGGTTTTATCTCTGTCCAAAATCCCGGAACACATGCATGCTCAGACCGAAAAAAATGTGAAAAAAATTAATGCTGGATCCGTTTTTCCGGAAGACACCGGAGAGACTGATCGGGCATTTCAATGCATTTGTAAGACAGATCAGGATCCTGATCCGTCTGACAATTGCCATCAGTTTGCGTCCGTATAGCCGCATCCGGCGGGCAGTTCCGGTGACAGAACTGCCTGCTGGAATACTCTGCCGCAAGTGTGAAAGTACCCTTAGTGAAGCGGTTTTCACATAACCTGCTCCCGCTTCAGTCGTCAAGGCGGAAACATAGCTACATAGTAGCAATATAAATCAATTACAGTATGTTTTATTTTTAAAGTCCAAATGAACATTCCATTTCAATAGGAGACACAATACTAAGCAAAAGGTATAGGTGAAGCAGTTCCTATCAGCTGCTCCCGCAAAAGTCATCAAGGTGGTAACGTAGCTACATAGTAGCAATATAAATCAATTGTGTTTCATTTTAAAGTCTGAATGAACATTTTATTTCAAGAAGAGGCATAATTATTAAGCAAAAAACTAAGGATACATTGTTATCTACTGGCACGATTTTCTCATAATTAAGTGAGACCACACATTATTATAGATAAAATAAAGGACACTAAATGAAAGAGATACAACTGATCAGACACATAAATCATGGATCACTAAGGATGAATTAAAATCACAACTTATCAAGTCACTTTTTTATTTCTATTTTAAAAAAAATTCCGTTTTTTATTGGTATTTGTATTATTTTTCTTCATTGGTTATCACTAGCACTATTGTTTGGGTTCGATAAATATATCTCTGGAATAATCACGTGAAATATGAACTTTTGCTTTTACTTAGACAAAATCATGTAACAATAGAAAGGCTATTAATTAGGGAACTGAACTAAATCGGATTGTACATTTATATCTACATTTCCTTCCTTTTTTTTATAAGTTATGAGTTCTTTTATAATGAAATGTTATACTACCTATAGGGATGAGCAAATTTTTCAAAAATTCGATTCACTGGTTTGCCGAATTTATTGGGAAAAATTTGGTTCAATCCAAATATATTTGTTGAGAATTTCATTAAAAACGGCTATTTCCTGGCTGCAGAGAGCCTTTATAGTTGTGTAGAACACTGTACCTTGCATTAACACGCATAGGGAGTCTGCTTTGGTAGTGAGGGTGTCAGCAGTAAGTTTTTGTTTACGTCACTGAATAATTTGCCCTTCCTCTGATCCGTCAGAACAATAACTCACAAAAAATGGATCCTGTCTGTGGAGCATCCACCTTCACTCAGTCAGCATTTGGTCAGTAATCCATCAGTATTGCTAATGCAAAAAAAAATAAAAACAGGAGTAGATCCAAAACAAAGATGACATGTGAATGCAATATTCTCAAGTCTTCTGTGTTTTGTACCCACTACTGCTTTTGGCTGCCAAATTATAAGCCAATTCTGATGGGACCATACAGGCCCTACAGCTGTTACATACAGTAGACAGGATCAGTTGTGCATCTCATTTTACCTTCCTTATGACAGATCCGAAGAAGGATCAAATAAATGATGTTGTCAACCAAGCCAAAAAGGCTAAATAGTGGCCCAGTCATGAAGTGGGGAGGTTAAGTAACAGCATGAGAAGTCCACAGAGTGGCCCTATGACATAGTGTTTAGGTGGAAGCAGCATGAGCAGACCACAAAGTAGCCCAATGACAGAGTCTGTAGGTGGCGGCAACATCAGGAGCCCACAGAGTCGCACAATGACAGAGTGAGTGTAGAGGTGGCGGCAGCATCAGAAGACCACAGAGTGGCAAGGTCACATAGTGTGGAGGTAGCAGCAGGAGGAGACCACACAGTGGCAAGGTGACATAATGTGGAGGTGTCAGCAGCATCAGGAGGCCACAGAGTGGCAAGGTGACATAGTGTGGAGGTGGCAGCAGCATTAGGAGGCCACAGAGTGGCAAGTTGACATAGTGTGGATGTGGCAGCAGAATGAGGAGACCACACAGTGGCAAGGTGACATAATGTGGAGGTGTCAGCAGCATCAGGAGGCCACAGATTGGCAAGGTGACAGTGTGGAGGTGGGTGGCAATAACAGTACCCACTGAAGATGGTGCGTGAAAGAAGGAGCACTTGGCATCAGATGTGTGGCATCAGGCGGTTGCCAGCATCAGAATAGTAGCTGAGGCAGGTAGCCATAAAAAAATAGCCTCTTTTGTCAAAGTGTTGTTGTGGCACCATGGGTGATCTAGTCTGATGTACAGTCCTGATCAAAAGTTTAAGACCACTTGAAAAATAGCAAAAAATCATATTTAGCATGGCTGGATCTTAACAAGGTTCCAAGTAGAGCTTCAACATGCAACAAGAAGAAATGAGAGTGAAACAAAACATTTTTTGAGCATTCAATTTAATGAAAACAACGAATAAACTGAAACAGGCTGTTTTTCAGCTGATCAAAAGTTAGGACCACATGCCTTTAAAAGGCCAAATCTGTGCAAAGATGTGGATTCATTGTCATTTTCTGTCAGGTAGCCACACGTTGTGATGGCAAAGGCAAAAAAACTCTCACTTTTTGAATGTGGTCGGGTATTTGAACTGCATCAAGCAGGGTCTCTCACAGTGCGCCATCGCTGCTGAGGTGGGACGCATTAAGACAGTCATTTGGAATTTCTTAAATGATCCTGAGGGTTATGGAACAAAAAAGTCAAGTGGAAGACCTAAAACAATTTCATCAGCACTGAGCCGGAGGATCCAAATGGCTGTCCGTCAAGACACTGGAATATCCTCAACCCAAATTAAGGCCCTTACTGCAGCCCCATAACCATCAGACGGCATCTGAGACTGAAGGGCTTCAAAAACAAAAAACGTCTTCAAAGACCTCGTCTCCTTGAACGCCACAGAACTGCTCGTTTGGACTTTGCAAGAGAGCACCAAACATGGGACATTCAAAGGTGGAAGAAAGTTTTATTCTCTGATGAGAATTTTTTTTACCTTGATGGTCCTGATGGTTTCCAACGTTACTGGCATGACAAGCAAATCCCACCAGAGATGTTTTCTACGCGCCACAGTGGAGGGGGCGCCATAATGGTCTGGGGTGCTTTTTCCTTCAGTGGAACCATGGAGCTTCAGGAAGTGCAGTGGCTTCAAACTCTACAGTACACAATGCCTGCAGGACAAGGGACTTCTTCCAGGAGAATAAAATCACTATTTTGGCCCATCCTGCGTGTTCCCCTGTAAACACATGAGTAAAACGGCGGGGCTACTTATTACTGAGTTCAAGTTGGATTTCTGTTTTGGGGGGTTTAGTTTTTTTGGGAGGTGTGGTCCTAAACTTTTGATCAGCTGAAAAACAGCCTGTTTCAGTTTATTCATTGTTTTCATTAAATTGAATGCTCAAAAAATGTTTTGTCTCACTCCCATTTCTTCTTGTTGCATGTTGAAGCTCTACTTGGAACCTTGTTAAGATCCAGCCATGCTAAATATGATTTTTTGCCATATTTCAAGTGGTCTTAAACTTTTGATCAGGACTGTATCATGAATTGGAGGGTGGAAATCCTGGCTGATCCATGCCTGATTAATCTTGACAAAGGTCAGTCTCTCCACATTTTGGGTGGACAGGCGAGTTCTCCTTGAGGTAACTATGGCCCCCGCCACACTAAAGACCCGCTCTGATGCCACACTACTGGCCGGGCAGGACAGCTTTTCAAGGGCAAACTTGGCTAGTTGCACCCACAAATCCAGTTTGGCTGCCCAGTAGTCGAGCTGATCTCCAATGACAACTGGCAGGGTGCACTGCAAGTATGCCACTACCTTCTGGTTAAGGTTATGCTATACATCTAGCTGCTGGTGAGTAGTTTCTTCACTAGGCTGGTGGAGAAAGCTGCTCATCAGTGACTCTAGACTCAGGCTGCTGCTGATGGAGCTGGTACTGCTCCAGCCACCCCGCCCCTCCCCAGCAGCCATGGCAGTGAAACGTGAGCGCCCCTGGTCAGACCTGCGGGAGGATGGACGATGGCACAGATAGGCAGCAGCCAACTCACCACACAACATGACTGTATAGTAGTTCAGTTTGTCCTCCCTCTCAGCGGGTGTAAAATAGGCCCCCGTTTTGGACCGGTAGCGAGGGTCCAACAAGATGGAGAGCCAGAAGCCATCCCTCTGCTGAATAATGACAATTCGGCTGTCACTACCTAAGCAAGTGAGCTTGCAGCGGGAAATTTGCGCAAGTCACTCGGAGGGACTCCCTGCATCCATCTCCACTGTATACTGCAATGGTGTGTCTGGCTGCTCCTGCTCCTCCTCTCCTGTCACCTGTGTAGCAAAATCACCCATTTTGCTACACATTGCTTGTGCTCCAATGTCCTCCTCCTCAAGTTCATCCGCCACAGGGCTCATGTGGCCGTGAGATCTAGGCACCACATCTCCAGTCCCCTGACCAGCCAGATTTACCTGCATCTGTTCCAGGACATGAAGCAGTGGAATTACATAGTTCATCCTGTAGTCCTGGCGACTGACAAATAAAGTGGTCTCCTCAAAGGGCCTGAGCAAACGGCAGGTGTCACGCATGAGCTGGCACTGGCTGACATCAAAGTTACACAGAGGAATACTCCTGTCTGCTTGAATCATCAGGAAATCGTCTATGGCCTTTCTCTATTCGTAAAGTCGGTCCAACATATGGAGTGTGTAATTCCAACGGGTAGAAACGTCGCATATCAGCTTATGTTGGGGGATGCCGTTCTGCCGCTGCACCTCAAAGAGGGTGTGATTTGTGGTGTACGAGTGGCTAAAGTGCATGCAAACTTCCTGGCCATTTTAAGGATGCCTTGCAGATGGGTGGCAGACTTCAGGAACCGCTTGACAATAAGATTGTACACATGTGCCATGCAGGGTGCATGACTCAGCCCTCCTTGATGCAGAGCAAACACAATGTTCTTCCCATTGTCAGTCACCATGGTTACTATTTTCAGTTGTCGTGGAGAAAGCCAGGATTCGATTTCTTGCAGAAGGACATGAAGCAGTTCCTCCCCTGTGGGACTCGCCCAGGAAAACGAGGTGCAAAACAGCAAGACACCACCGTGCCCTGTACATGTGGTATGCTGGAGGGGCACTGTCAATTGTCCCTGCAGTGGAGGCTGAGGACATGGTGGAGGATGAGGAGGCATAGGCGGACATTGTAGCTGGACCAATGGCGTGGCAACATGGAGGAAGCAGCGTCACCTGGCTAAGTTGCTGGTGTAGCTGTGCAGGAACCACATTCACCAAGTGGGATGTAAACACCCTGGCCATGTTTCACCTTCTGTCCATATGGCCACGTTCACCTCCTCTGGCGGCTTAACAAGAAACTGCCACACCGCACAGTAGATGATTTTACCCCAATACTACGCACTGATTGACTGCTACCGACCCTTCCTCCTTGAACCCCTGCAACACTACTTCCCTGGAAGGTAGGCTCGAGCAAAGCGGGTAGTCTACCCCGGGCACATTTGGCTACCAACCTCCCACTGCTGCCACCCTGCTGACTCCCGCCCACCCTAGCGACTTGCTGGCTCACGGGAAAGCTGCAACCCTCTTCTCCCGATGATGATGAAGCTCCTTAGTCACTCCGAAGTGTGATCAGCTACATCATCATCATCATTATTGAGTACTGTCTGCACTTATCTCAACCATCTCTGACCGCTTGCAACACCAGCTCCCACACCACTCTCTTCATCACTACTAGCCCACCTAGCGGAGGAAGCGCCGGATGTCTCCTCCAGATCTCGGCTGCTCAGTAGCTGCTGACTGTCCTCTAGCAGCTCTTCCTCGCTGAAAAGTGGAGCTGAGCCTACGGCATATAATGCTTCTCGCGGTGAGGGAACTGAAAATGACAGAGGAAGGTTCAGGACAGGTGGGGCACAGGGCCTGCTCCCGGGCCATGCCAACTAAGCGTCATGTCAGAGGGACCCATCGACTCTTGAATGGGGGTGTCTGATGTCCCTTGTGACGAAGTGGATGACCGAATAAACTATTCAAGAACCGCTGGGTTGCTGGTCAAGACACAACCCCTAGATGACACGTAGAGCTCAGGCCTCTCACTCCAACCCCTGAAGCAGCCCCAAACCATGATGCCCTAACACCACCATACTTCACAGTTGGGATGAGGTTTTGATGTTGGTGTGCTGTGCCTCTTTTTCTCCACACATAGTGTTGTGTGTTTCTTCCAAACAACTCAACTTTGGTTTCAATTGTCCACAGAATATTTTGCCAGTACTGCTGTGGAACATCCAGGTGCTCTTGTGCAAACTGTAAATGTGCAGCAATGGTTTTTTTTTGGACAGCAGTGGCTTCCTCTGTGGTATCCTCCCATGAAATCCATTCTTGTTTAGTGTTTTACGTATCATAGATTCGCTAACAGGTATGTTAGTATATACCAGAGACTTTTGTGAATCTTTAGCTGACACTCTAGGATTCTTCTTCACCTCATTGAGCAGTCTGCGCTGTGCTCTTGCACTCATCTTTACAGGACGGACACTCCTAGGGAGAGTAGCAGCAGTGCTGAACTTTCTCCATTTATAGACAATTTGTCTTACCGTGGACTGATGAACAGCAAGGCTTTTGGAGATACTTTTATAACCCTTTCCAGCTTTATGCAAGTCAGCAATTCTTAATCGTAGGTTTTCTGAGAGCTCTTTTGTGCGAGGCATCATTCACATCAGGCAATGCTTCTTGTGAAAAGCAAACCCAGAACTGGTGTGTGATTTTTTTATAGGGCAGGGCAGCTGTAACCAACACCTCCAATCTCATCTCATTGATTAGACTCCAGTTGGCTGACACCTCACTCCAATTAGCTCTTGGAGATGTCATTAGTCTAGGGGTTCACATTCTTTTTCCACCTGCACTGTGAATGTTTGCATGGTGTGTTCAATAAAACCATAGTAGCATTTAATTATTTGTCTGTTATTAGTTTAAGCAGACTGTGAATGTCTATTGTTGTGACTTAGATGAAGATCAGATCACATTTTATGACCAATTTGTGCAGAAATCCATATCATTCTAAAGGGTTTACATATTTTTTCTTGTAACTGTGTATATATATATATATATATATATATATACAGTCCTGATCAAAAGTTTAAGACCACTTGAAAAATGGCAAAAAATCATATTTAGCATGGCTGGATCTTAACAAGGTTCCAAGTAGAGCTTCAACATGCCACAAGAAGAAATGGGAGTGAGACAAAACATTTTTTGAGCATTGAATTTAATGAAAACAACGCATAAACTGAAACAGGCTGTTTTTCAGCTGATCAAAAGTTTAGGACCACACCTCCAAAAAAAAACTAAACCCCCTCAAATCAGAAATCCAACTTCCAAACATGAACTCAGTAATGAGTAGCTCCGCCGTTATTGTTTATCACTTCAAAAATTTGTTTCGGCATGCTTGATGCAAGCGTTTCCATGAGGTGAGTGGGAACATTTCTCCAAGTGGTGAAGGCGACCGCACGAAGGCCATCTACTGTCTGGAACTGTTGTCCATTTTTGTAAACTTCCCTTGCCATCCATCCTTGGGTTCTCAATTGGATTTAGATCAGGGGAACACGCAGGATGGGCCAAAAGAGTGATGTTATTCTCCTGGAAGAAATCCCTTGTCCTGCGGGCATTGTGTACTGTAGCATTGTCCTGTTGAAAAACCCAGTCGTTACCACACAGACGAGGGCCCTCAGTCATGAGGAATGCTCTCTGCAACATCTGGACATAGCCAGCGGCCGTTTGACGCCCCTGCACTTCCTGAAGCTCCATTGTTCCACTGAAGGAAAAAGCACCCCAGACCATTATGGCGCCCCCTCCACTGTGGTGCGTAGAAAAATCTCAGATGGGATCTGCTTGTCATGCCAGTAACGTTGGAAACCATCAGGACCATCAAGGTTACATTTTTAAACCTCATCAGAGAATAAAACTTTCTTCCACCTTTGAATGTCCCATGTTTGGTGCTCTCTTGCAAAGTCCAAACGAGCAGTTCTGTGGCGTTCAAGGAGACGAGGTCTTTGAAGACATTTTTTGTTTTTGAAGCCCTTCAGTCTCAGATGCCGTCTGATGGTTATGGGGCTGCAGTCAGCACCAGTAAGGGCCTTAATTTGGGTCGAGGATCGTCCAGTGTCTTGACGGACAGCCAATTGGATCCTCCGGCTCAGTGCTGATGAAATTTTTTTGGGTCTTCCATTTGACTTTTTTGTTCCATAACCCTCAGGATCATTTAAGAAATTCCAAATGCCTGTCTTACTGCATCCCACCTCAGCAGCGATGGCGCGCTGTGAGAGACCTTGCTTATACAGTTCAACAACCCGACCACGTTCAAAAAGGGAGATGTTTTTTTTGCCTTTGCCATCACAATGTGTGATTACCTGACAGAAAATGACAATGAATCCACATCTTTGCACAGATTTGGCCTTTTAACCACTTTAGGACCATAGGTTTATACCCCCCTAGTGACCAGGCCCTTTTTTACAAATCGGCACTTCACAGCTTTAATGGTTTATTGCTCGGTCATGCAATTTGGCACCCAAATGAATTTTACCTCCTTTTCTTCTCACAATTACTGCTTTCTTTTGGTGGTATTTGATTGCTGCTGAGATTTTTCGTTTTTCTGATAATCAAAATAGACCGCAATTTTCTCAAAAAAAGTGTATTTTTAACTTTCTCTGGTTAAATTGTTCAAATATAATTACATTTCTATACAAGTTTGTGTCAGAATTTATTGTGCTACATGTCTTTGATAAAAAAAAATCCAATAAGTGTATATTTATTGGTTTGCGCAAAAGTTATAGCGTTTACAAACTATGGTACAAAAATGTGAATTTCCGCATTTTGAAGCAGCTCTGACTTTCTGAGCACCTGTCATGTTTCCTGAGGTGCTAGAATGCCAGGATAGTATAAATACCCCCCAAATGACCCCATTTTAGAAAGAAGACACCCCAATGTATTTGCAGAGGGGCATGGTGAGTTCATGTATGATTTAATTTTTTTTCACAAGTTAGCGGAAAATGACACTTTCTGAGGAAAAAAAATAAATAATAAAGTTTCCATTTCTGCTAACTTCTGACAAAAAATAAATAAATCTCCCACGGACTCACTATGCCCCTCAGTGAATACCTTGGGGTGTCTACTTTCCGAAACGGGGTCATTTGTGGGGTGTGTTTACTGTTCTTGCATTTTGGGCGGGGCTAAATTGTGAGCAACCCTGTAAAGCCTAAAGGTACTCGTTGGACCTTCGGCCCCTTTGTGCACCTAGGCTGCAAAAAAGTGTCACACATGTGGTATCGCCGTACTCAGAAGTAGGGCAATGTGGTTTGGAGTGTATTTTTACATATACCCATGCTGGGTGAGAGAAATATCTCTGTAAATTGACAACTTTGTATAAACAAATGTAAAAAGTTGTCATTTACAGAGATATTTCTCACACACAGTATGGGTATATGTAAAAATACACCCCAAAACACATTGCCCTACTTCTTATGAATATGGCGATACCACATGTGTGACACTTTTTTGCAGCCTAGGTGCACAAAGGGGCCCAAATTCCAATGAGTACCTTTAGGATTTCACAGGGCATTTTTTACGCATTTGGATTCCAAACTACTTCTCACGCTTTAGGGGCCCTAAAATGCCAGTGCAGTATAAATACCCCAGAAGTGACCCCATTTTGGAAAGAAGACACCCCAAGGTATTCCGTGAGGGGCATGGCGAGTTGATAGATTTTTTTTTTTGGCACAAGTTAGCGGAAAATGATATATATGTACTTGTGACAAAAAATAAAATTTTACATGAACTCGCCATGCCCCTCACAAAATACCTTGGGGTGTCTTCATTCCAAAATAGGGTCACTTGTGGGGTACTTATACTGCCCTGGCATTTTAGGGGCCCTAAAGCGTGAGAAGTAGTTTGGAATCCAAATGCGTAAAAAATGCCCTGTGAAATCCTAAAGGTACTCATTGGAATTCGGGCCCCTTTGCGCACCTAGGCTGAAAAAAAGTGTCACACATCTGGTATCGCCGTACTCAGAAAAAGTTGGGCAATGTGTTTTGGGGTGTATTTTTACATATACCTATACTGTGTGTGAGAAATATCTCTGTAAATGACAACTTTTCCCATTTTTTTATACAAAGTTGTCAATTTACAGAGATATTTCTCTAACCCAGCATGGGTAGATGTAAAAATACACCCCAAAACACATTGCACTACTTCTTCTGACTACGGCGATACCACATGTGTGACACTTTTTTGCAGCCTAGGTGCGTAAAGGGGTCCAAATTCCAATGAATACCTTTTAGGAGGGCATTTTTAGACATTTGGATTCCAGACTTCTTCTCACGCTTTAGGGCCCCTAAAATGCTAGGGCAGTGTAAATACCCCACATGTGACCCCATTTTGGAAAGAAGACACCCCAAGGTTTTCCGTGAGGGGCATGGCGAGTTCATAGAAGATTTTTTTTTTTGGCACAAGTTAGCAGAAATTGTTTTTTTTTTTTTTTCACAAAGTCTCCCTTTCCGCTAACTTGGGACAAAAAATTCAATCTTTCATGAACTCAATATGCCCCTTAGCGAATACCTTGAGGTGTCTTCTTTCCAAAATGGGGTCATTTGTGGGGTGTTTGTACTGCCCTGTAATTTGAGGGTCTCCACAATCATTACATGTATGGCCAGCATTAGGAGTGTCTGCTATTCTCCTTATATTGAGCATACGGGTAATGAGATTTTTTTTTTCGTTCAGCCTCTGGGCTGAAAGAAAAAATGAACGGCACAGATTTCTTCATTCGCATCGATCAATGTGGATGAAAAAATCTCTGCCAAAAAATGTGCAAAAAAAAAAAGAGGGGAAAGGTGTCTGCCAGGATATAGGAGCTCCTCCCAACATCCAAACCCACTCAGCTCGTATGCCCTGGCAAACCCGATTTCTCCATTCACATCAATCGATGTGGATGAATAAATCATTGCCAGAATTTTTTTTCATATTTTTTTATACAAAGTGTTTGCCAAAACATATTAACACCGCCCCTCAGCTCATAAGCCTCGGCAAACGTATCTTTTTTTACTGCAGAGGAGAAATCTCGTCTTGCAGCGCCACATACACCAACTTTTGTGCAATCTGACAGCAGCGTAATGCTTCTGTCAGAATGCACATCAGTGCTGCAGCTGGTTGATCGCTTGGTCCACCTAGAACAGGGATCAGCAACCTCCGGCACTCCAGCTGTTGTGAAACTACAATTCCCAGCATGCCCCACTCATTTCTATGAGAGTTCTGAGAAGAGCAGAGCAAGTATGCATGCTGGGAGTTGTAGTTTCACAACACCTGGAGTGTCAATGGTTGCCTACCCCTGACCTAGAAGGAAAAAAAAAAAAAAAAACAGGCCGCAACGCAATAAATGTATTAAAATTTACTTTATATAACATTTGAAACAGAACATTAACTTTTATAAACTTTATTGAACATTTGAAACAGAACATTAACTTTTTTGCTTACCTGTGGAGGATAAACTTCTCCTTCCCCATGGGACAATGTGCAAAGCGCAAATCGCCCAGAGATGTGGCGAAGTGCATTATGTACTTTGTCCCAGGTGAAAGGAGAGGTTTGTGGCAGCTATGTGTGAAAGGGCCCTAAGACCCCTGTGTGCCTGTCCTGTGTCACGCAATCCCTACACTAATAGTGTAACTGTGTGTGGTACTTGCGGAAACACTCCCCTATGCATAGGGCAGGCTGGTCAGGACAGTCAGGACAAAAAACGGTGGTGTCACGCCTTATTCCAGCCCTGCTACAGACACAACATCTTTTTCTTGGGGAACGCTGAGTTGGGGTACCAGGATAGACACTCGGGAAGTGTCTGGCATGTAGCCGGCTCACTACATCAGGGACTTGGGGCACGGACCCTCCTGGATACAGGAGTTCCGAAATTATCTCTTCCTGGAATTTTAGGAAGGATCCTGTTCTCCCAGCCTTACTGTAGAGAACAAAACTATTATAGACAGCCAATTGAATTAAATAAACAGACACCTTCTTATACCAGCGTCTGGTGCGGCGGGACACTAAATAGGGAGCCAACATCTGGTCATTGAAGTCCACCCCTCCCATGTGAAGGTTATAGTCGTGGACAGAGAGGGGTTTCTCAATGACTTCAGTTGCCCTTTCAATTTGGACAGTCATGTCTGCGTGAATGGTGGACAGAAGGTAAACGTCCCTCTTGTCCCTCCACTTCACCGCGAGCAGTTCTTGGTCACACAAGGCAGCCCTCTCCGCCCGTGCAAGTCGGATATTAACGAGCCGTTGGGGGAAGCCCCGGCGACTAGGTCGCGCGGTGCCACAGCATTGAATTCCGACTAGATGTAAGTGCCGAAAGAGGGCCACACTTGTATAAAAATTGTCCACATATAAGTGGTACCCCTTGTGGAGTAAGGGTGACACCAAGTCCCAGACAATCTTGCCTCTGCTCCCCAGGTAGTCAGGGCATCCGACCGGCTCCAGTTTTGAGTCTTTTCCCTCATAGACCCTAAAACGATATGTATAGCCTGTGGCCCTTTCACAGAGCTTATACAGTTTGACCCCATACCGGGTGCGCTTGCTGGGGATGTACTGTTTGATGTACTAGGGACTCGTCTATGCAGATGTTCTGATTAGGGGTATACGTATCTGCAAATCTGGATGACAAATGCTCTATGAGGGGCTGAATTTTGTGGAGCTGGTCATAAGCAGGGTGGCCTCTTGAATGACAGGTTTTATTGTCAGCGAAATGCATAAAGCGCATGATGACCTCAAAACGTGCCCTGGACATTGCAGCAGAGAACATGGGCATGTAATGTATTGGGTCTTTAGACCAATAGGACCGCAATACATTTTTTTTAGTTAGACCCATGCTGAGGATAAGGCCCAAAAAAAATTACATTTGGAAACTGTGACTGGTTTCCACCGGTAAGGCTGGGCATAGAAGCTTTCCGGATTGGCGGTTATATAGTCTGTGGCGTAGCGGTTGGTTTCTGCCACAACTAAGTCATAGAGATCCGCGGTGAAGAACAGCTCAAAAAACTCAAGGGCCGATCCTAAATAAACTGTCTCCATGCGAACTCCAGACTGGGAGGTGAAAGGGGGCAATACGGGTGCGGCGGAAGCAGAGGATTGCCAATTAGGGTTTGCCAGCACCTCTGGGATACTAAGGGCTCTACGGGCCTGTGAACGTGGTGGCTGCGACACGGGAGTTATTGCACGTGCCACCATACCAGCTTGAACTGCCCTTCTGGTGCTCGGAACTTCACCAGGGAATACGACAGTGCTGGTAGAAGGTCCAGGATGTGCTGCGCTGCTGGTGTATGCCGCACCATAAAAAAGATCAGCGCTAGCACCACCCTGCTGCAAATGAGGCTCATCATGTGGGGTAGGCAGAACACTGACATGGGATTGGGTACGCCTGACCGTAGCAGGGACCTCAACCTCGTCATCTTCACTAGCGGTTAGAGTGCCACTGCTGTCTACAGGTTCATATTCTGAACCACTGGATTCAGCGGGTGAGGCGTCCCCATCGCTTTCATCCATCACGGCCAGAATCCTGTAGGCCTCTTCAGCGGAATACCCCTTGTTTGACATTTTGGACTAACTAAATTTAGGGGGTATTCCTCTGAGACTACCCAGGAAAAAGAGCAGGCCTGCCCAGTAAAAAGGAGTGCTTGCGAAGTAAAGCTGTGATCGCTAATAAAGATCCAAAAAGCTCAAAAGTGATCTTTATAGCGGTGCAGCGATTTTACGGTGTTTTTGCAGTGATCAGAAAAAAAAAATTCTGTCACTGCGGTGGGGCGGACTGAATGCAAGTGTGCGCACAAGATCAGGCCTGATCGGGCGAACACTGCGTTTTTTGTAGAGCCTAAGGTGACCCTAATGTACTTATATAGATCTGATTGCAATCAATCTTGATCACTTACAGATACTATATAGTACTAGTGCTGATTAGCGACAGCGATGACGCTAATCAGCGACTAATCAGTAACTGGCGGTGATAAGGGACCCTTACAGGGGGGTAATCAATGACAAGGAGGTGACAGGGGGGTGATCAGGGAGTCTAATATGGGGTGATCAGGGGTTAATAAGGGGTTAATAAGGGGTTAATATGTGACAGGGGGCGGGGTGTAATGTGTGTGTGTGGTGATTGGTGCTACTTACAGAGCTGCCTGTGTCCTCTGGTGGTCGATCCAAGTAAAAGGGACTCCCGGAGGACCAGGTAGCAGGTATATCAGACGCTATTTACAAAATAGCGTCTGACATACACATTTCATTGGATCTTTTAAAAATCTACAGCCTTCCAGCCAATGATCGCTGCCGGCAGGCTGTAGTTGAACTTCTGAACTGCACAATCCTGTGAGCGCGCGTTCACAGGAAATCTCGGGTCTCACGATCTCGGGTCTCTCTGGTGGTCAAAGGCATGTTGTCCTAAAATTTTGATCAGCTGAAAAACAGCCTGTTTCAGTTTAATCGTTATTTTCAATTAATTGAATACTCAAAAAAATGTTTTGTCTCACTCTCATTTCTTCTTGTTGCATGTTGATGCTGTACTTGGAACCTTGTTAAGATCCAACAATGTAAAATATGATTTTTTGCCATTTTTCAAGTGGTCTTAAACTTTTGATTAGGACTGTACATATATATATATATATATATATATATATATATAATCTGCTAAGCTACTCCTGCTCTATGACATGGTGCTTTCAGATTGCATTACATTTTGTGATGACAGATCGTCTTTAAAGTCCCTGCATCCCCATGCAAAATCTGTAAAACAAAAACCTACAATATTCCATTTTTAACACTGATATCTTCTTATGTAGCAAGAGGACCTTTGGGTCCCTTTAGGCACTAAGGCTGGGTTCACACGGGCGTGACGTTTTTGCTGAGGATGCGTTCAGGTAAAAACGTGTGATTTTGGATCAAAAACAAGTCAGTTTTCACAGCGATTGCATTCAGTGTTTGCGTTTTTTCCGCACGGATAGCATCCGGATGACATGCGTTTTTAACGCGCGTGAAAAAAAACGCAAACATCCTGTTGAGTCACATGTTCACTTGAACCACAATATAAACACGCCCAACATGCTCTTCAGTTTGTGGCAGCTCCATTTTGTGTGGATCTATATCTAAAGTGTGTTGATTCTATTTTGAGGTGTTCCTTTTTGAAGCAGCATGTCGTCTTTGCCTGCATCAACTCCTGATCTTGTGCTTTTGCACTGGCTGGTATTTTGTTGTTTTGGAGAGCGGAGAGAAATGCTTGAGGAGGAACCGCGGAGGACGAGGAGGTGGGTTCACTCAATAATTGCACAGAGGGCTGTCAAAGGGCAGTTTCAAAATATGTATGCTGACCTGCGTGTGCACCCTGACAAATTTGTCCGTTATTGCCGAATGTCCATCCCTACATTTGATCTGCTTTTGGGGGAGTTGAGGCCTGGCCTAACCTTCATGAATACCAACATGCGGCGTTGTATTTCAGCTGAGGAACGGCTAATTATAACCCTGAGGTATGTAAATTTTTTTGCAGTCAGGATAAAAACCATGAATTTTATGTCCGATATATAGCTGATTTAAAGATGCATGATATCATGAAAAATGTGATGGTGATAGTGTTTAAAACTTTTTTTTTTTTTTCACAGATTTTTGGCAACAGGAAACTCATTTGCCTCATTACATTTTGAATTCCGCGTGGGGACCTCCACAATAGCAGGAATAGTGCGGGCTACCTGTGCCACCATGTGGTCGCGACTGCGAGCTGCTGCGCTGCCACAACCAACAAGGCAGCAGTGGCTTCAGATTGCACAGGGCTTCCAGGAGAGGGCACAATTCCCCAATTGTATTGGTGCCCTTGACGGGAAGCATATACGGGTGAAGAAGCCACCGAACTCAGGGTCCCGAGTCTATAATTATAAACAGTTTTTCTCTGTAGTTTTGTTGGCCTTGGCTGACACAAACTACAGGTTTATAATTGTAGATATCGGGGCCTATGGAAGTTCGGCAGATGCTCGCATCTTCCGGGCTTCCAGAATGGGTCGGTGGCTTCAGTCCAACTAACTGGACCTTCCCCAGCCAGCTCCTCTTCCTGGCTCTTCAGGGCCACCAGCGCCATATGTTATAGTTGGTGATGAGGGTTTTGCTCTATCGCCAAACCTGATGCGTCCTTTCCCTAGGCGAGGATTAAATCAGGAAAGGCGCACATTCAATTTTCGTTTAAGCAGGGCCAGAAGGTATGCTGAGTGTGCCTTTGGAATTTTAGCCAGCAAATGGCGTATTTTTCATTCTGCTATTCAGCTTGCCCCTGAGAATGTAAACAATGATATTAAAGCGTGTGTACTGCTTCATAATTTCACTCGCATGCATGAGTCCAGTCCAGAGGACGATGCAGAGGTGTTGACTTCAGCAGCCCATGGAGACCCTTCTCTACTTGGAAGAGCTGGTTCAGCAGGATTGAGAGTGAGAGAAATATTTTCGGACTATTTCATGTCTCCTGCTGGGTCATTTACATTTAATCAACAGCCCTTTTCATCTGGTCAAAGATAATATTGTTTTCATACAGTGAAGATGACTATACATTGTATGTATCCTGGATGGATTTTTCTTTTAGTTAGTTATTTTTTATTAAGTTAGGGACCCACAAAAATATGAGGACCCTTGACGTGGGTTGCGAGCTTACATAATTCACGTGCATAACAAATTTTTTTAAATGCATGTGAAATATCAACTAATCCCTGATAATGTCATTTTTTTCTGTACTGTGTATCGTACTAGTAATAAAAAGAAACAAAGTCAAATAGTGTTGAAATTTTGTTTACTTTCCTGAAAAAATAATATGAACACAAAATATTGTCATATTTGACATAAATAATCACATTTACAACTATATCAAACTTCCATTAGTTTACAAGTTGAAGTAACGTGAGGGTGTGGGGGGTTAACATTGGATTGGGATAGCTGGTAACTGCCCTGAGAAGAGGAGGCAAAGTGCTGTGGTGGAGCTGCCTGAGCTGCGGAGGGTGCAGGTGGAGGATATGATGCCTCTGCACTGTATAGGGAACCATATTGTTGGGGTGGGGGGGGGGGTATGGTTGCCGAGGATGAGGAGGGTAGTGGGGTGGCCTGTTCGAAAAACTGGATGGTGGCCCATGGATGTTCCCATACAAGCGCCAATTTTCAAGTGCAACAAATAATTCAGTGGGATTTTGTGGCGGAGTGGCTGCCTGAATGAGGATCCCAATGGCGCCTTGGGTCCGCAGATAAAGATCTTCTGGTATTTTTTTTAGTAGGGATCCAATACTGCGCCCATATAGCTCGTAATGGTCCTCCTGCCGGACTCTGGACAAGTAGTCCAGTACACGAGAATTCACTTCCACTTCAGCTGTGGGCATTGACCGTTTCCGGCGTGCCCCCAGCTGAAGTGAAGGTGCATTCTCTGCAGGAGGGATGTGGGGCGTGGAGCTGGTGGATGGCCCAGCTTCTGCCATCTCCTCTGTGTCCAGGGAAGGTGGAATTTCTTCCTCAGCAGCAGAAGAATGCTGCTGGGCAGCCTGCTCCGTCTCTTCCTCCAGGTTGTCTTCCATCCTTCAATAGAGAAAACATTATTAAATTACATGTTTATATAGGGAACCTGTCATCAACTTTATGCTGGCCATAATCACGCCAGAATAATGTACAGACTGGTGAGTTGATAACAGCGGTATCCCATTGAAAATTTTCCAAAGTCATTTTTGGCTGAATAGCCACATCACAATCATTGCAGACTGGGTCTGGAAAATTGACACGATAATAACATGAGAAGAGTCATGGTTTTTACTCAAAAACTCCGCCTCTACATGACCACCTGCTGATTGTCAGTCTGTCCATCATTAGCAGATTGGTGAGACTGCAGGAGATTATGAATAACCATGACTCTTCTCAGGTAGATTTGACTCTTTTCAAGGCCTGGGCTACAATGATTATGATGCTGGTTCTCAGAACCTTCTTCCTTTTAGGTCATATAATATAAGTGACAGGCCATTGAAATCAGCATTTGTGTCACTAATTTATGCTGCCCTCAGGGAGGTTAGCATAAACTTGATGACAGGTTACCTTGAAAATACTCAATTTATTTAAAAACTTAACATAATTATTATTTAGGATTTATTTAACAGTAAGCATATAGGAGTACATATGTACTTACGGGCGAACGTCCATTATATCTGTCAGGAACATTAGCTGTTCTTTAAATATATAAGGCCTTTTCTTCAGTGGCCCGGAACCACTGCGGCCGTGATGGGCCATTTCCTTACGAAATTGGTCGCGGCAACTCCGCCATCTATTCTTTACTTCATCAACTACAAAAAAAAAAAAAAATAATTAATACATGACATACTGTATGACTACCATGTGGATTTGTAGGGATGTCCTCTATAGCAGTGTTGCCCAACCAGTGTGCCTCCAGGTGTTGCAAAACTACAACTCCCAGCATGGCCGGACATCCTTTGGCTGTGCAGTCATGCTGGGAGTTGTAGTTTTGCAACACCTGGAGGCACACTGGTTGGACAACACTGCTCTATAGCATAGCAAATGGCAAACTATCTTCTCGGATAAAACATGTGCTATGTAAAATGGAGGACAATGTTACACATGTGCTATGCTACTTTGAACAAAAAGACATCATCTCAAATGTGTATATATATATGTATATATATAGACGTAGAAAAAGGGCAGCACTCTTGGAGTGCTGCCCTTTTTCTACGTCTGCATCATTGGATTGGCTTTTATCCACATTGGGCTTTTTGCACCCTCCATTCCCTTTTTTCTGTGACGGTGCTGCCATCTTTTTTCTTTTTTATGTATATATATATATAGACAGTGCACTTACTTAAAGTATGGCGCTTGACTTCTGGGGTTTTGCCCCAAACATTAGCACAAACCTCCTTGGCCACTCCCTCCCAGGCAGCATCTTTTTTGTAGCGGTCATGATAATCACCAGACCGACTGTCCCACAGACAGGGCCTGCCCTGGACCTCCAGAATCATCTTCTCCACATCCATGGGTTTGCTGGGTTGTCTTGGCATTTTTCCAGCTAGCTACTCACACCAACAGCAGACAAACCAGGTTGGGACATGCAGCTCTGAAAAAATTCACTTCCTGTCTAATCACTTTCTTTTTAAAGTGTTGCTAAGAAACCTGCGTGAAAAACGCAACGCAATGCATTGCATCCGGATGCAATGCGTGAAAAACGCATCCCCATTCATTTCTATGGGGCCTGTCCTGCGTGAAAAATGCAGAATATACAGGGAGTGCAGAATTATTAGGCAAGTTGTATTTTTGAAGATTAATTTTATTATTGAACAACAACCATGTTCTCAATGAACCCAAAAAACTCATTAATATCAAAGCTGAATATTTTTGGAAGTAGTTTTTAGTTTGTTTTTAGTTTTAGCTATTTTAGGGGGATATCTGTGTGTGCAGGTGACTATTACTGTGCATAATTATTAGGCAACTTAACAAAAAACAAATATATACCCATTTCAATTATTTATTTTTACCAGTGAAACCAATATAACATCTCAACATTCACAAATATACATTTCTGACATTCAAAAACAAAACAAAAACAAATCAGTGACCAATATAGCCACCTTTCTTTGCAAGGACACTCAAAAGCCTGCCATCCATGGATTCTGTCAGTGTTTTGATCTGTTCACCATCAACATTGCGTGCAGCAGCAACCACAGCCTCCCAGACACTGTTCAGAGAGGTGTACTGTTTTCCCTCCTTGTAAATCTCACATTTGATGATGGACCACAGGTTCTCAATGGGGTTCAGATCAGGTGAACAAGGAGGCCATGTCATTAGATTTTCTTCTTTTATACCCTTTCTTGCCAGCCACGCTGTGGAGTACTTGGACGCGTGTGATGGAGCATTGTCCTGCATGAAAATCATGTTTTTCTTGAAGGATGCAGACTTCTTCCTGTACCACTGCTTGAAGAAGGTGTCTTCCAGAAACTGGCAGTAGGACTGGGAGTTGAGCTTGACTCCATCCTCAACCCGAAAAGGCCCCACAAGCTCATCTTTGATGATACCAGCCCAAACCAGTACTCCACCTCCACCTTGCTGGCGTCTGAGTCGGACTGGAGCTCTCTGCCCTTTACCAATCCAGCCACGGGCCCATCCATCTGGCCCATCAAGACTCACTCTCATTTCATCAGTCCATAAAACCTTAGAAAAATCAGTCTTGAGATATTTCTTGGCCTAGTCTTGACGTTTCAGCTTGTGTGTCTTGTTCAGTGGTGGTCGTCTTTCAGCCTTTCTTACCTTGGCCATGTCTCTGAGTATTGCACACCTTGTGCTTTTGGGCACTCCAGTGATGTTGCAGCTCTGAAATATGGCCAAACTTGTGGCAAGTGGCCTCTTGGCAGCTGCACGCTTGACTTTTCTCAGTTCATGGGCAGTTATTTTGCGCCTTGGTTTTTCCACACGCTTCTTGCGACCCTGTTGACTATTTTGAATGAAACGCTTGATTGTTCGATGATCACGCTTCAGAAGCTTTGAAATTTTAAGAGTGCTGCATCCCTCTGCAAGATATCTCACTATTTTTGACTTTTCTGAGCCTGTCAAGTCCTTCTTTTGACCCATTTTGCCAAAGGATAGGAAGTTGCCTAATAATTATGCACACCTGATATAGGGTGTTGATGTCATTAGAACACACCCCTTCTCATTACAGAGATGCACATCACCTAATATGCTTAATTGGTAGTAGGCTTTCGAGCCTATACAGCTTGGAGTAAGACAACATGCATAAAGAGGATGATGTGGTCAAAATACTCATTTGCCTAATAATTCTGCACTCCCTGTAGAGCATGCTGCGATTTTCACGCAACGCAGAAGTGATGCGTGAAAAACAACGCTCATGTACACAACCCCATTGAAATGAATGGTGCCGGATTCAGTGCGGGTGCAATACGTTCACCTACCGCATTGCACCCGCACGGAAATCTCGCCCGTGTGAACGCAGCCTAAGATTACTGCTACCTCTACACTCCCTATAATATATTGTTGATTGCGATGAGATTAATATTTTTTGCTAAATCACTGATCATTTACTGAGGTATTAATAATTAAATGTTTTCCTACAAAAGAGTTTTTTGTTTTTTTTATAAGAAGAAAGACATGTGACTAAAATATTGTGAGAGATAACCATGCTATTAACCTGCAAGTCCAATATTTCTGCAGTAATCAAGATAATGAACTGGTAGGTCATAACAGTAAAATAGCACAAATAAGCAATTATATACTGTAATAAAGACCTGAAATGACCATGGCAAATGACTGCCGAGGCCATACAAAATATGAAAATTTGATTAAAAGAAAATGCCATACAGTATTCCTTCATTCTTTTGCTGAGCATCTTGATTAATCATGATACATGAGCTACTCAATATAATTCCAATGTCTAGGCCCTTAAATTTCCTTCAGAGGAAATAATAATAAAAAACAGTTAATTAGAAAATAAAGTAAATTATAAGAATATCAGCAGTTTCTAAGGAGTTCTATGGACATATACACTGCCTTGAAAAAGTATTTATGCCCGTTGAACTTTTTCATATTTTTACACGTTACACCCACAAACTTAAATTTTATTGGGATTTTATGTGATAGACCAACACAAAGTAGCAAGTACTGTGTGTGTGAAGTGAAAAAAAAATGATACATGATTTTCAACATTTTTTATAAATAAATATCTGGAAAGTTTGGCATGCGTTTGCATTCAGCCCCCTTGAGTAAATACTTTTTAGGACCACCATTCACTGCAATTACAGCTGCAAGTCATTTGGGGTATGTCTCTACTAGCTTTGCACATCTACAGGCTGAAATTTTTCTATGTAAAAAAATACCTCAAGCTCAGTCAGATTGGAGAGCATCTGTGAACAGCAATTTTCAAATCTTGCCACAGATTTAAGTATTTAGGTCTGGATTTTGACTGGGCCATTCTAAGGGCTCATGCACATGAACACCTCACAAGAATGGGTCCCAAATCTGGAAGATACGGTGCAGTGCTGAATGGAGGCACAGGTTGGAAGCCCACGGAAGCACTGCAGAGTGCTTCTGTTGGTTTTCTGTCCATGCCTCTGCATCACAAGTGCATGCACTACTTTTGTGCGGTGCAAACCGTTGGATGCAGATTCCTGACCCTATTCAAGTGATTGGTTCTGCAACCGAAGAAACCTGGCATATGGTTGACGCCCGTCCATTGTGGACCGCACGGGCGGTCGTGTGCATGAGCCCTAACATGAATATGCTTTGATCTAATCATTCCATTGTAACTCTGGCTGAATATTTAGGGTTGTTGTACTGCTGAAAGGTGAACTTCCACCCCAGTCTCAAGTCTATTGTAGTGATGAGCGGCAGAGGCAATATTCAAATTTTGCGATATTGCGCGAATATATGGTAGAATACTCGTCATATATTCGCAAATATTCGTATTCGAGATATTCGTTTTATGACGAAAAATCTGTAATCAAAAAATCGGATAATGCAAATTTTTATGCGAAAAAAGGTGTTGGTCAAAAACGAGTATATAGCACTACAGAATATACTGCTATATATTCGTTTTTAGAATATTCGTCATTTTTTCCATCTGAACAAATGATTCCTCCCTGCTTAAAATGCTTGTGGGTCAATGAGTCATTGGCCCACAAGCAAGAAGCAGGGAGGAATCATGACTTTAGATGTTGAAAAAAGACGAATATTCTAAAAAACTAATATATAGCACTATAGCGAATATGTTCGTTTTGACATTTTTTTACAATATTCGTATTTTTTCCCCCCTCCAAACAGTACAGTTAACAAACATACTCCTCCCCACAAGCATCCCCGTCACCATGGGAATGCCTGGTGGTTAGAATATACTATCGGATCTGAGTTTGATCGTGAAAACTCAAATCCGGTGGTATATTCTAACACAAAGGCGTTCCCATGTTGATGGGGACTCTTGAAGTTAAAGTATACCAACAGGCGCATACATATTGGCACCCTGCTGCCTGGTGGCACCTGAGGGGTTAATTGTGCGGATCACAGCACCCTGTCAGAGGTCGGGTGCCGCCGGGCAGCAGTGCGCCCCCCCACTATTAAAATCATTCATGGGCAGTGCGCCCTAACCTCCCCCCCACCAGTATTACAATCATTGGTGGCCAGTGCGGATCCCCCGCCTCCGTATTAAACATCATTGCTGGCAGTGCGCTGACAATCCCTCTCCCCCGTATTAATAATTGCTGGCAGTGCGCCCTCAATCCCCCCCTCGCTCCCCAGTATTAATCATTGCTGGCAGTGCACCCTCAATCCCCCCTCCCTCCCCAGTATTAATAATTGCTGACAGTGCGCCCTCAATCCTGCCTTTCTCCCCAGTATTAATCATTGCTGGCAGTGCGCCCTCAATCCCCCCTCCCTCCCCCGTATTAATCATTGCTGGCAGTGCGCTGACAATCCCTCCCCCCCCGTATTAATCATTGCTGGCAGTGCGCTGACAATCCCTTTCCCCCCGTATTGTAATACTGGTGAGGGGGGGGGGGGGGTTTAGGCGCACTGCCCATGAATGATTTTAATAGTGCGGCACCTGAGTGGTTAACTGTGTGGATCACAGTGCCCTGTCAGAGGTCAGGTGCCGCCAGACAGCAGGGGGCCAGTATGTATTCTCCTGTTGGTATACTCCAACTTCAAGCGTCCCCATCACCATGGGAACGCCTGTGTGTTAGAATATACCATCGGATTTGAGTTTTCACGATCTAACTCAGATCCGATGGTATTTTCTAACCACCAGGCATTCCCATGGTGACGGGGACGTTTGTGGGGAGGAGTATGCCAAAGGGGTTTAACTGTACTGTTTGGAGAGAAAAAAAAAGACGAATATTCAAAAAAATTTCAAAACTAATATATTCGCTATAGTGCTATATATTCGTTTTTTTAGAATATTTGTCTTTTTTCAACATCTAAAGTCATGATTCCTCCCTGCTTCTTGCTTGTGGGCCAATGACTCATTGACCACAAGCATTTGTTCAGATGTAGAAAATGACAAATATTCGATATAACGAATATATAGCAGTATATTCGTAATATTCGCGAATTATCAAAGTTGCGATATTAGCAATTAATATTCGCTATTCGAATATTTGCGCTCAACACTAGTCTTTTGCAGCCTCTACCATGTTTTCCTCCAGGATTGCCCTGTATTTAGCTCCATCCATCTTCCCATTAGTGTAGAGCGCGAATATTTGAAAAGCAAATTTTGCGAATATTTCGAATATAGTGCTATATATTCGTAAAAACGAATATTCGTTATTAGTTTTTTTTTCCACAAAATTACAGTACACATATAATTGATTGTTTCCCAAAAGTCCAAAAGCTCAGATCTTACTCACATTGCCTAGTAAGTGATTGAGGCGCGAATCTTCGTAATGCGATTATATTAGCGCAAATGCGAATATCGGCACTTATCCCAGAAGAGGCAAAGGGCTTTGCATTCATATTAAGTATAGCACCATATTTTCAAATATGTAGAACTTCGAAATATTCGATTTACGAATATTAGTTTTTTTTATTTTAGTTTCCACCGTACAGATTACAATGATCTGTACTCTGTAAACTACTGTCATCACCCCCCACTGTATCTCGATTGTTTCCCAAAAGTCCAAAAGCTCGAATCTTACTCACATTGCCGAGTTAGTGATTGAGGCGTGAATCTTCGTAATGTAATTATATTAGCGCAGATGCGAATATCGGCTCTTCGTGAGGACACTAACTCCTCCCTTATTTTAGATTGTGTGCCAATGAGAAGGAGTCAAACAGGTTAGCAACATCCCTAGCAACCAATCAGAAAGTTTCCCACCCCATTACTATATAAGATTTTGTCACGGGAGCCATTTTGTGCAGTTTCATGTGGTGGTGATTGAGAGAGGAGCTTGAAACTGTGCAGTGCTGTTCTTTGTCTGAGGCCTCATGCACACGACCGTTTTTTTTTTAAGGTCCTCAAAAATGGGGTCCGTAGTTCCGTGATCCGTGACCATTTTTTCGTCCGTGGGTCTTCCTAGATTTTTGGAGGATCCACGGACATGAAAAAAAAGTCGTTTTGGTGTCCGCCTGGTCGTGCGGACCCAAACGGATCCGTCCTGACTTACAATGCAAGTCAATGGGGACGGATCCGTTTGACGTTGACACAATATGGTGCAATTTCAAACGGATCCGTCCCCCATTGACTTTCAATGTAAAGTCAGGAGTCCCTATTATACCATCGGATCAGACTTTTCTCGAATCCGATTGTATATTTTAACTTGAAGCGTCCCCATCACCATGGGAACGCCTCTATGTTAGAATATACTGTCGGATATGAGTTAGATCGTGAAACTAAGATCCGGCAGTATATTCTAACACAGAGGCGTTCCTATGGTGATGGGGACGCTTCAAGTTAGAATACACTAAGAACTGTGTACATGACTGCCCCCTGCTGCCTGGCAGCACCCGATCTCTTAAAGGTTGTGATCCGCACAATTAACCCCTCAGTTCCCGCACCTGAGGGGCGTTAATTGTGCGTATCATAGTCCCCTGTAAGAGATCAGGGGCTGCCAGGCAGCAGGGGGCAGACCCCCCTCGGCCCCCCCTCCCTCCCTCTATTGTATTAATTTCATTGGTGGCCAGTGTGCGGCCCCCCCCCCCCCGCCCCCCCCTCCCTCCCTCTATTGTATTATTTTCATTGGTGGCCAGTGTGCGGCCCCCTCCTTCCCTCTATTGTATTATTTTCATTGGTGGCCAGTGTGCGCCCCCCCCCCCCGGCCCCCCCTCCCTCTATTGTATTATTTTCATTGGTGGCACAGTGTGCGGCCTCCCCTCTCCTCCCCCCGATCATTGGTGGCAGCGGAGAGTTCCGATCGGAGTCCAGGGGGGTCTGCCCCCTGCTGCCTGGCAGCCCCTGATCTCTTATAGGGGGCTATGATATGCACAATTAACCCTTTAGGTGCAGCACCTGAGGGGTTAATTGTGCGGATCACAGCCCCCTGTAAGAAATCGGGTGCTGCCAGGCAGCAGGGGGCAGTCATGTACACAGTTCGTAGTATATTCTAACTAGAAGCGTCCCCATCACTATGGGAACGCCTCTGTGTTAGAATATACTGTCGGATCTGAGTTTTCACGAAGTGAAAACTCAGCTCTGAAAAAGCTTTTATGCAGACGGATCTTCGGATCCATCTGTATGAAAGTAACCTACGGCCACGGATCAAGCACGCGGATGCCAATCTTGTGTGCATCCGTGTTCTTTCACGGACCCATTGACTTGAATGGGTCCGTGAACCGTTGTCCGTCAAAAAAATAGGACAGGTCATATTTTTTTGATGGACAGGGAACACGGATCACGGCCGCTGATGAACAACGGTGCATTTTCCGAGTTTTTAACGGACCCATGGGTCCGCAAAATATCACAGAAAACGGAACAACGGCCACGGATGCACACAACGGTCGTGTGCATGAGGCCTAAAGCAAATTACAAATCGATTTTATTAGTTAGTGAATCTGATAGTGTTAGATAGGGTAGATTAGTGTAGCTGATAGGTTAAAGTTTAGGGTACAGTGTTAGGTGAAATATAATCATTTATTTAGGTTAGGTAATAGATTAGATAGTTTCTAGTGCAGTGTGTAGTGTAGGGCATAGTAAGGAGAAATATAATAATTTATTTAGGTTAGTGAATAGTTAGCTGATAGATTCTAGTGCAGGGTGTAGGTTAGTTATAGTGTAGGCTTTATTTTTTTATTTTTTGAGTTTTCGAGTTTAGTGTCTGTAATAAAAAAATTTAAAAAAGTTTATTAGTTTTCGTTTATTACTGTTTAGTTTGTGCCGTGTCTGCGTTTCTGTCTATGTCTTCTGTTATTTAAAAAAAAAAAAAAACGTTTATTAGTTTTAGTGTTTTTTCTTTTACTGGTTATTAGGTGTATTGTCAGCATTAGTGTCTTTTGTCCTTTGTTAGTTAAAAAAAAAGAAAAAAGAAAAAAAAAATTATTTTAGTGTTATCTTTTTACTGTTCAGTTGCTGTAGTGTCTCCGTCTTTTGTTAATTCAATCTAAAAACTTAAAAAAGAAAAAAAAAATATTGTTAGTTTTTTTTAGTTAAATTTGTATATTGTCTGCGTCTTTTGCTAGTAAAAAAAAGAACTAAAATAACCTTTTTTTAACTATCTAGTTAGTTGTTGTAGTGTCTGCGTCAGTGTCTGCGTCTTTTGTCTGTCAAATAATAAAACAAAAAAATGATTTTCTTTGAATTATTATATATAATTTATGTTTTATCTATTGTACCACAGTCCCCATCCCAATAAACTTTTTCCCTAATTCACGTTTTATAATTAATTTTTTGTCTATAATCCAATAAATATGAGGTCTTCACGATCGAGCAGCAGGGGTAGGAGAGTAGTTGGTCCCAGTGCTGGACAGCTGCCAGCACGTGGCCGCTCCTCTACCCACAAGGTGCGGACGCAGGTGTCAGGGATATTCGCGATTTTTTTGGCACTGGCAGCAGGCGAATTACCTCTCAGGATGCCGAGGAAGTTGTGTCTCTCGTGGCACAAGCCAGTGCCACGGAGTCCTCTGCCCCGGCTCCGAGCAGCAGCAGCAGTTCATCTCCTGTAGGACCAACCCCCAGCCCCCAAGAATCGTCCCTGCTCCTGTTTGACAGCGACAGTGAGAGGGACACCTTGGGGTAGGTAATGCAGGAGGCTGACTTGCAGTTCAGTCCTCAGGGTCAGGACCTTATGGAAGGGATGGAGGAGGAGATGGAGGGGGTACCACCTGTATGTACCCCAGTGACATCCCTTCCAACAGGTGCGGGCAGTTTCAGCCAGCGAAACCCCACACCTAGTCAGACCCAGGCGTTAGCGAGGGGACAGAGGAGCCAGGTCAGGGGCCCCACGTCTGCTGTTCCCCTCAGTCCACCACTGGTTGGCCCTGTGTCTGACATATCGGGGGACGAAGAGGAGGGTGACAGAGAATGGGTGCCACCTCTCTTGTCAGGCATCAGCAGCACTGATGAGGAGGAAGGTAGGCATCAGACAGTGGCGTACACACAATCCGTGGGGCCCCGGTGCGAAACTGATCCATGGGGTCCCCTCCCCGTCGACGCCTCTTCAACCCGCCGCACGCGCGCGTGTATGTGTGTGTATATATATATGTATATTTGTGGGAGGAGCTGTGCGAGAAACAGAATAGGCATGCCTATGGACTGTCCCCACCCGACTGGCTGGAGTGTGCCCGATGCCAGTGACGAAGTAAGGCCTGAATAAGTGGGCCACCCAAGAGGAAGGTATTAAGAAGGGATGGGAGGGAGGGCAAGAACCGGGCGCCCTTCTGCTTGTGGGAGGGGGTTTAAATAGGGTAAGTGCGCCCCTCCCACAATTACAGGCTGCAAGCAGCCTTCAATACTTGTGGGAGGAGCTGTGCGAGAAACAGAATAGGCATGCCTATGGACTGTCCCCACCCGACTGGCTGGAGTGTGCCCGATGCCAGTGACGAGGTAAGGCCTGAATAATTGGGAAAAAAGAGAACCGGCAAGTTGCAGGGTATGAAATATTTATTGAAGTATTGTGTGACCTACAATGCCAAGGAACAGAAGGCTCGGGATACTTCCGCCCGTGGATTCGGGATGTACCTTGAGAAGCAGGATGATCTCCACCGACCCATTTTGCGAATGATGTGTGCTGGTACCTGGTGACTGGAAGCGGCCGACGCGGCCCCTTCTTGAAATGAGTGCCCGAATATTGCGCTAGGGTTGTAACTCAAACCTGCGGCCAGGGTGCGGATATTGAACACGGTAGAAGACAGGGGTTTCCCGTTAACCGGGAGCAACGGGCCGTCTAAAGCGAGAGATTGAAGGGAGGCCAGGAGCTCCTGGAGCACCTTGATAGGACACCAACAGTTAGACGTAGGGTAAAATTCCACCTCCGTGGGGGGACCGGTTTGACTGGTCTTGGAGAACGGAATGGACAAAATAAAGTGGTCGGAGTGCCATGCGAGATGTCGCCTTAGCAGGGTCGTTCGGGAGATGGTGCTGCAGGTGAATTCCCCGGGCCTGAGGAACCCATAGAACCCGAGATACATGGCTGCCTTCGTAACGATGCTTGCAAATTGGCCAAAAGGAAGACCATCCAGGGCTATGGATAACCTGCGGAAAAGCTAACCTGAGACCGGCTGCCTGCGCACCTGGACTGCCGTGCTGACTCTCTGAACGCTCCTGAGGGTGGCTTTGATGGCCTGATTTGAAAAGATGGATCTGGCAGAGGGGTCGCTGAGCATCCGGTGGTGCTGGATGCCTGCCAAATACAGCTTGATGGTATTGTATGAGAGGTGGCGGTGGGAGTGGCAATGGGCTATGAATGCCATGATGAAAGTGACCTCGTCTACGTCCCCCTGCGGATGAGTGTCAGCAAAACGTTTACACATGCTGAACCCGGTATCATAATTCCTGGCGGTGTTGGTGGCTAGCGACCGCCGGACCAATGACTGCGCGGTTGCTATCAGCAGGAGGGCGCTGTAAGGTGGAGCTGGAACGCCGACGGGATCTGCCTCTGGGAGTTCCTGGAAGAAAATATTGAGGTTAAAGCGGGACAGGGCGTCAGCCGCCACGTTCTGCGCTCCCTGGATATGGACCGCGAAGACGTGGAAGTTAAACTCCAAGGACAGCCAGACAAGCCTACGCAACATAGACATCATCCTGAGATTTTTAGCCCTCCCCTTGGAGATCACTTCCACCAGAACCTGACTGTCTGTCCTCAAGATGACCGATTTGTTTGCCCAGAGCGGACCCCAGACGTGGGCAGCCGCCACAATGGGGTATAATTCCAATAGTGGCGAGGACCTCATAGCCCCTGCCTCGGACAGGAGCTCCACCGGCCAACTGCCGACCAACCAGTGCGGATAGAAGATTGCCGCAAACCCGCGGGAGCCCGCGGCGTCGGTGTAAACCGTGGGGGAAGCCGCATCCGGGATGGCACGAACAAAGAAATGCCATTCCACCTGGTCAGGAAGGTTCGCCACATCTGAAGATCCGCCATGGCGGGACCGTCCAGCCGGATGGTGGAGTCCTGATCCGGAGCAGTCGGGAGGAGATTGAGAAGCCGCGAGATGAAGGACCTCCCCTGTGGCATAATCTTGAAGGTACATGTAAGGAATCCTAACAGGGACTGGAGCTCCTGCCTGGACAAAACTCCAGAAGAGGCCGCGGAGGAAACGGCGGACTTGATCTTGGCCAGCTTGGGGGCTGGCCTCCATGCGGACCGAGTCCAGAGTAATGCCCAAGAAGGTAACCCCAGTGCCTGGACCCTCTGTCTTGGCGGATGCCACCGGGACCTCGAGCCTGGCGAACAGCTGGAGCAAGCTCTCCAAACCTGATGGGGGCCCCTGGGGCCTCTCGATGATTAGGAAGTCATCCAAGTAATGAATGACCATGTCCATCCCCCCATGATGGACAAGGATCCAGTGTAGGGCACCGGCGAACTTGTCGAACAACCACGGGCTGCTTTTAGATCCAAATGTGAGGCGGTTAGCAAAATAAAACCCGTCTGCCCAATGCAACCCATAATACTGCCATAACTGAGGAAGGGTGGGGAGTAGTTTGAAGGCGTCCGCGATGTCGGCCTTGGCCAACCAAGCCCCTTCCCCAGCCAGCAGGATGAACTGAATGGCCTCGTCAATGGATGAGTAGTACATCGAGAATTCCCCTGATGGGATCAGGGAGTTGAGACTGGGGATCGGCGACATGTGTGGAGCAGACAAGTCGTATATCAGACGCTTTTATTTGATGCTTATTTGGAGACTAGACCAATGGGATTGATCCTCCACTCGGCAAAGGGAATGGTTTCAAACGGGCCTAGCAGGAACCCTTTGCGAACCTCGTCCCGCAACAGAGTGGCCACCGCTTCCGGATCCTGCATGGCCGACTGTAGGTTCCTTCCTTCCCAGGAAACCTGAGGGAGGGCAATGAATCCTGTATTGAAACCCTTCTCGAAACCGGTGATGAGGAACTCCACTGACTGGCGATCGGGGTGATCCCGCAACAGGATGCCCAAGAGCTCGACGTTGCCTCTTCGGGCAGCTGGAGCGGGGGTGGGCCCTGAAGCAGAGGGAACACACATGCAAAGCTCTACAACTGTTGAAACCACAGCCCCCGGCATTAAAGTTGTTGCAGACCTGACTCTGGCCTAAGAAAGTAATGGGCCTGCCCAGCTTGTCGGTGGAACCCTGGGACCGTTGCGTGCCAGAGGGGCCTGGCTGGGAGCATTCTCGGGCCGGGGTGGGAAGATTGGGGCACCAGTCGGCCGTGTGCTGGATGGACTGGCATGCAGCGCACGTGGGGGCCTGCAACCCGGCAAAATGGCGGCAGAACAGCTCCATGTCCAAATTCGCCCAGTCCGTGATGAACTGGAACTGAGCGAGGGCGGCTGCCGCTTTGGCTGAAAAAGACCTGTGGTAGTCGTAGAAGTTCTTTCCCCCGTATTTGTAACCTAAGTCGGTGACTTGGTATAGGTAGGAGTCCAGCTCCTCACGTCTGTGTGGCTGGACGCCGCAGATGGTATCTCAGTAGAGGCTGAATGCCAGGACAAACTCGGGGACCGACAGTTTTCGGTTCAGGCGGGTATTCTTGGCCCGTAGGAGCACCGAGACCTCCCCGCAGTTGATGACTTTATTCTCTGATACGTCTTGTGACGCAATGAGAATGGACGCCAGGTTGACGTCCCTCCCCGCCAGGATGTCCCTTTTAAGGTTTTCTGGAATGTAATGCGAGGGGGCAATCTGGGGTCTGACACGGACCGTACCTGGCGCCAAATCCTGGGACGTAGATGGCAAGACCGGAAGGGCTGGAGAAGGCAGGGCCGGAGGAGGCCGGGACTCCCACTCCCCCATCCTAGTCTGGATATCCGCGACCGAACCTGCCAGACTGGCGATGGTGGCCTGCAACTGCAGGAGGGTCAGCTGGATCGATGAGGGAGAAGGCTCCTCACTTGAACCCGATGGTGCTGTCATCAGGAGCCGGTACAGCTCCGCTTTTCTCGCGGTGGCAGGATGGTGAATCCCTCTTCGTCTGAGCTCTGCTATCAGTTTCGGAATGGTCCAGCTCCTCAGGGAGGGGTTGCTGGCGCGGCCTGACATGGAGGTTCCGGGCAAGGACAGATTATCCTCCGACTCAGGGACCTGCGACATCTTCAAGCTGCATGGAGGAGGTATGAAGGTGACAGATGAGACTTCCTTCCCCCTCCCCCGGGTGCCCGACCGAGAGCTACAGGGGAACATAGTTTCTCTTGACCGGATAGCGTTGTCCGCTAATTACCTTAAACGAAAGGGACCACGCTACCGACTTCTGTATTGAAGCAGAGACCTATGAACGGGAGCTCATAACAACGAATAGCTAATGCAGTGACAGGTCGTAGCACAGCCTTGTGGCTGTATCTTACCTGAACAGGGAAAATAGGCGCAACGACCGTGGTTTGCTTGTAGCTCTGGTGGTCGCGGCCCTGCTTACGAAAAAAAGATAAGCCGTGTTTTACCGATGCACGGCGAGGGCCGCGACCTGCTGGTCCCTTGGTCAGTAAACAAAAACACCTGAGCGATTCAGGGAGATATTGCCCTGAATGGTTCAAGGCGACACTGTCACAGGCGATACAGGGAGACCTTGCCCCTGAGCGACTCAGGGAACCATTGCACCTGAGCGATTCAGGGAACCATTGCACCCGAGCGATTCAGGGAACCATTGCACCTGAGCGATTCAGGGAACCATTGCACCCGAGCGATTCAGGGAACCATTGCACCTGAGCGATTCAGGGAACCATTGCGCCTGAGCGATTCAGGGAACCATTGCGCCTGAGCGATTCAGGGAACCATTGCGCCTGAGCGATTCAGGGAACCATTGCACCTGAGCGATTCAGGGAACCATTTGCGCCTGAAAGATTCAGGGAACCATTTGCGCCTGATAGAATCATGAACCATAGCACCAGAGCGACTTACGGAACATTTGCACCTGAGCGAATCCAAAAAACATTGCACGTGAGTAAAACAGGGAAAACATTGCACATGAGTGAATCAGGAAAACATTGCACATGAGTGAATTAAGGGACATCCCTGGGCGATACCTGGACGAATTGTACCTGAGCGATTCAGGGAAGACATTGCGCCGGAGCGAATCAGGGAAGACATTGCTCCTGAGCGATTCAGGGAAGACATTGCGCCTGAGCGATTCAGGGAAGACGTTGCGCCTGAGCGATTCAGGGAAGACATTTGCGCCTGAGCGATTCAGGAAAGACATTTGCGCCTGAGCGATTCAGGGAAAACAATTGCGTCTGAGCGATTTAGGGAAACAATTGTGCCTGAGCGATTCAGGGAAGACATCGCGCCTGACTAATTTGAGGAAGACATTGTACCCGAGTGATTACAGGAAGACACTGGTTCAGGGATACAGGGAAAACTCGCAACAGGGTGGCCGGGAACCCCACCCACAGAGTGGCCCGGGTAGGGAAATGCTGTTGCTTCCGGTGCCCAGCCTCCCATAGGATCAAAGGTTCCCCTTTTAATTTTATTTTATTTTTTATAGGCCCCCCCCCTCCAGCCGGCATTTAGTAATAACTCAGTGTTTAAGCGGCAATTATGAACTTGCAGTCTGACATGACATGTATCTCCCCTGCGCGGCTCACGCAGTTCTTACATTTGCTGGCAACACAAAATCTTTAGACAGAGGGTGTAATTTATGGCAACATAACATCTCCCCAACGACCGTCCGTTCTGAGGCGTATGACCCAGGGAGATGAGGCCTACTGATTCAACCTCTGATTTCCCTGACACACACGCCGCCAACCATCTGGGTTCACAACTTTTACCCCCCTTTTACCCCACGGCATAACACCACAGACACCGGTAACCGGGCAGCCGCTGCGCTGTCAGCCCCCCCTCCCCTGCCCGCCCCACAACATGATGACCGCTGGTATTGCTCCTCACATGGAGCGCACCGAGCCGCGTGGTGCCCATGTGAATCGCCGCGTGCATGGCGGTGCTGCCGCAGCTGCAGAGCGGGAACCAGCAGCCGCCGCGCTGTCAGCTCCCCCCCCCCCCCGGATGCGACGGAGCTGCCGGTAGGTAGACGGTGGTACAAGGTGCCGGTGGCAAGGCGCGTCTGGCCGGGCCGAAGAGCGGTGATACTCACGACAGGTGAGGCTGCTGGAGATACGCACGGGATGACGAACCGACGGAGACGCGTCCGGAAGTGACGTCAGGCGCTGGATGCTGCAGAAGCAAGAACCGGGCGCCCTTCTGCTTGTGGGAGGGGGTTTAAATAGGGTAAGTGCGCCCCTCCCACAATTACAGGCTGCAAGCAGCCTTCAATACATATATATATATTATACTGTTTATTACTATATACAAGAGGATGATATTCGGTATAACCCATGGTATTCCCACGTAAAACCAGCTCTGCTACATTATGTAGCAGTGCTGGTTTTGTCATGCATTTCTTTTGCCTTCATATGGTAAAATACTCATTGGCCTATCAATGGCTTTATAACTAACTCTGCTATATTTCTGTAGCCTACAACCTCTGACTGCCCAGTTGGGCTGAAACTACTACACCCAACATGTTCTGGCAGTAATAGTAAATGGATATTGGTGCAATTCTGAGCTACTAGTCTATATAATAAATATGTAGGCTACATATTTATTATATAGACTAGTAGCTCAGAATTGCACCAATATCCATTTACTATTACTGCCAGAACATGTTGGGTGTAGTAGTTTCAGCCCAACTGGGGCAGTCAGAGGTTGTAGGCTACAGAAATATAGCAGAGTTAGTTATAAAGCCATTGATAGGCCAATGAAGTATTTTACCATATGAAGGCAAAAGAAATGCATGACAAAACCAGCTCTGCTACATCCAAGCATATACTAGAAGCTCAATAGAAGTGCCTACACAAAAGAGCTGCACCCCAAGACAACAGAAAAAACCCCATTACTTCATAGCACAAGTCACCAGTCATAACTTTACATACATTGCCCATTGAGGGTGACAATTTAACAACAGGTGCGCAGCGGGTGTATGGCAACACATGTGCTACAATGCCGCAACACCTAAGAACAAGATGTATAAACAGGCAAAATCAAAGTGGCCATAAGCAAAATGAAGTATAGATAGTGTAGTAACTAATATAATAATACATAACGACCGTTGCCCCCATAATAAATGATGATGCCTTTCAGAAAGATGTGGGAACACATCTCGGACATTTCCAAATCAAAGGATACACCAATAGTTCTCCACGTGACAGATTGTGATAAAGGCAGGGTAATCTCGGTGCAGTTTCAAGGAATTAAACAAATCAGGATGTCAGCGAGAGGGGGAGATGTAGACCGTTTTTTGCTGCAGAGAGAGGCTCAGTGGATCTTCAGATTACAGACTACCAAACCCACTGGCCTCACTCTGCAGCAAAAACGGTCTACATCTCCCCCTCTCGCTGACATCCTGATTTGTTCAATTCCTTGAAACTACACCGAGGTTACCCTGCCTTTATCACAAGCTGTCACGTGGAGAGCTATTGGTGTATCCTTTGATTTGGAAATGTCCGAGATGTGTTCCCACATCTTTCTGAAAGGCATCATCATTTATTATGGGGGCAACGGCCGTTATGTATTATTATATTCGTTATTACACTATTTATACTTCGTTTAGCTTATGGCCACTTTGATTTTGCCTGTTTATACATCTTGTTCTTAGGTGATGCGGCATTGTAGCACATGTGTTGCCATACACCCGCTGCGCACCTGTTGTTCAATTGTCACCCTCCTCCATTGATAAGTATAGGTGTCTGTAAAGGGAGAATATTAATCACCAATATTTATGCAAATATCGATAATTAATATTCATAAATGGGAGGAGCCACCTAGTGATAACTCCGCCCATTTATGCCTTTATATAATAATAACAATACCTTCGCTATGCTCTACACTGATCACTTATGCTAACTGCATGCGCCTTACTAACTCGCTACCGCTAACAAGTACACGCTACACAAAAGGGTACAAATATAACAGTATTTATTACACCAAGCAATACACTACGCACACAATACTAACAATACACAGCACTACAAATATACAATCCTAAACTACACTACACATTCCCATATTCCACCCATCAACTAACTAAACAGTTCACACATACAAGTATATTAGTCTAGCAATACGTTATATCTATATATATTCATGGATCAATGGATATGAATATATATACATATAGACGTACACACCGCAGTGCAGAAACAGTACTACAATAAACACAATACAAGCCTAACTTCACTACACAATCCCAAATTCCACCCCACATACTATCTATACATTACAATAATACATCATGCACACAAATATCAGTAACCCACCCCACCTGACTATTCACTGTCCCTACGGGGTACGACGAGGGTTAATGGTGGCCTCACAGGGGTGTAAACCGACCACAAACACAAAGGGTTAACAATGGGGATAATATCAGAACTGTACAGCAATGCAAGGGTGAATATCCTGCAAGTGTACAGTGGGAAGGGGGGGGGGGGTGTGGCCAGGGTTAGAGCAGGGGTTACCACCAGGGGTTAATCAGGGTAGGGAAAGGGTTACACGGTGGAGCAAGGGTTTGGGGGATCAGGGTGTCCAGTAACATGGCAAGGGTAAGGGGTTACAGGACCAGGGGTGTTATGTGAGGGGTAGGTAGGGGCTACACAGGTATACTTAGGCCTTATCCAGGTGGTCATCATGAAGCTGCTCTCTCCCCTGCATCTCTGAATCTAGTCTGGTTGCAAGAGGCCGCACCTCTGGCCGGTTCGGGGTTTTATAGCCTAAAAGCAACCCCCTCCTCAGGGATGTGACATCATAGTGTCACTGTGACGTATGCCTGCCTACAATCCCCAGAGTCCCCCCCCCCTAGTCCCAAAGATGCTGGGAATAGTGGGATGGAGTTTTAGCCATGGGCAGAGGTGTGGAAAAACAGGTTCTCAGATGTTAGAAGGTCCCCTCACAAACGGTGCCAAAGCGTCTGATTGCTTTGGGCCTGAACAAAAGGGGACTAGATGCTAATCAGCTGTTATCCTACAGGCTATAACAACTCTGTAGATAACAGTTGGAATTGCATATATGCATATATATATCCACAGATGCTTGGGGGCTCATACTGTCATGCTGACATAAGTGTATATACATAGACACGTGTGCAAATACATACACACATATCTATATATACACACACCCTCGCATATATCTGGGGCATACAGGGGACATATATAAGAGGGCACATATATTTACTAATATAAGGGGGCACAGCTTCCAGGGACCACATATTTCCCACAGGGGCCACCATGAGCCCCTGGGGATCACCATGGGCAGACGTGCGCAGATGCTGGGCACATCTGTGCACATCACCCCATGATGCGGTGGTTAATGTATGCATATATATACCATACATGCCCGCACGTGTTTGCAGGCATGCATGGATATATATGCATACGTCTCAACCGCTCCTCAACAATCCCCCTGTTGTCGAATATAATACGACAATATAATGGGGGAACGGGTTTGAGATATGTTTGCCCCCCTTCAACCCCATCTTTGGTGGAAGTTCAGGAAGAACTGTAGTGCACACTGATCTTTAGGTACTTAGACATCCCCAATCCAGCTTCCTCCGACCTGCCCTTCTGTCTTCTTCTTGACATCTTTAGGATACCACACACCCACAGTCTCTTGGTTAGCTGGTCTTTCTTTAACAGTCTTAGTGTCGGCCACCCCCACTTTGGAGTGACCACACCCCCACAGTCTCTCGGTAATTCTGCCGATCTTTAGGTATCTTCGTCCCCCCCAATTCTGGAGCGGGTTCACCCTTACAGTCTTTACCTTTCTATAACAGTCTCTTGGTTTCGGCCACCCCCAGTTTGGAGTGACCACCCCCACAGTCTCTCGGTAATTCTGCCGATCTTCAGTATCTTCGCCCCCCCAATTCTGGAGCGGGTTCACCCTTACAGTCTTTGTCCCAACTTTCTTCTATCCAACATCTGTTTCCATCTTGATGGGTGCGGTTCTCCCGTGGACAGATTAATAGGTCTTTACAAGGCAGGTCAGACTCTTAAGCGGTGATGTCATAGTACCTAAATTCTACTGCGGAGAACACCTCCGCCACACTACACCTCCAGCCCTTCCCTTAAGAACCTCACCGTTCCAGGGTTCAAGGTGGCAAATGAATGATGCCTGTCCCTATCGTGACCTAACCTTATCCCCATTCACACAAAATACATGCCACATCCCTCCCACCACCACCAAATTCCATTAAATGTGTGTACCCATAGAGACTAATGCAACCTGGCATATCTCTACACCTCCAAAGACACAGGTAGGTCGCAGACCCCTGTGTCAATGGGAAACTACTATAGGATGCAAATGTGTACAGCCAAATAATAACTCACCGCAATGCATTGGGCGAGTTTCCCTGGGTATAGGCTGTCACACATTTGTACCTAAAGTTTCTATGGGTACACAATCAACCAACATAATCAATCAATAAATACAATGTGCTATGGGGTTTCAGGGTAGTACAAGTTATACGTCCCGAACCCTCATAGGAAACAAAGTGTGTCCATACAATATTTGGCTACAGGAACAATGTTTGAGTTATGTCCTGAGCCTCCTCCTCCGGATAGTTCTGTAAAGTTCTGTCTGGTTCTGGTGTATTTGGTCAGTAAGTCCCTTGACCCTCAGATTACGATGACCAAAACCAGAAGAAGTTTCACTGGGTGAAACAATTGAATAAGTTCTTCCACCCGAACGTCTCCCAAGTCTTCCTCCAGAGCCTTAAATAATGCTCCCGCTGGATTGTGGCACAGTCTTCTCTAGAACACCTCTAGGCAGAGGTCGCTTAGTTGCCAAAATCCAGTGGGATCCTCTGGAGCTTCAAAACAGTGTCAGGGGGAATAGCTGGCCTCTTCTGTGGCATCTCCTAGGTTTTTCTTCCGCTCCATATAAAAATCACACCTATGGCAGAAGAAAAATACCAGGCGCTCCCAGGGGAGATTCTCCCCTAACAGTGCAATTAATGTGAAAATTCCCAGCCCCAATACCTTTGACCCATGGGTAGAGAAAGGTATTGGGCTGCCCTTTATCTCACAGGACCCCTCGTTATCCCAACACTGGTGTCTGAACACCCTACCTTCAGAGGATTGAGTCCTCTGCTGCACATCCCTCTGCGCCAACAGATAAGGATGGCCACCCTACTAGGTTAGGATAACTGGAGTTCTGTGGACAAAGCACCATCTTGTTATTGATGGCACCGCATCCCTGTCCACTCATGTGTAACCCAGGCTGATTTCCCCCTGTGATCCCGTCTTGTGGAGGCCCGCAGAACCAATGGCATAGTCATGCCCTGGTTCCCCAGGACCCCACAACACAAGAACACAGTCCACACTCTGCTGCCAAACACTCTGCGTCCAATCCCTATCAGAGCTGTGCTACCTGACCGGACTAGAATTAAGTGCGCAGCACAACATTACACCAATGTTGTCTGTCCGCCCCAGTCCCCAGCGCAACACAGCCCTACCGAAAACCTGGAGCACAACAGCGCCATCCGTATCGATCTGAGACCCTGGTTGCCCAGAATAATATCACATCATCCTTTGTGTGCTGCATGGAGAAGGTCCTTATGCCTTCTCCCGACCAGCAGGATTTCCCGTGTGATATTATTCTGCTCGCGAACCTATACGTTCTCGATCCACAGTATAACACTGTTCCACTCCAAGGGGACACAGAATTAAACAAAGACAGCAGACGGGACTTACAACACTACATAAATCAGCATGGTGGAACACATCCGTAGACAAGGACTACCACCATCAACATCAAGAAAAACTTACAAACAGATAACAAAACACATAACATGGACATACACAGGGAACAAACGGTTGTAACAAATAGTACAGGGGTGTCAAATGTTGCCTAGCCTAGCTTGGCCACTCTGACCCCTCAGCAGCTGGTGATGCTGCTGAGAGGTAACTCCTTTATGGCCAAGCTGACTAGACCCCACTGCACAATTTGTTACCTGGCTGATACTGTTGGACACATTGCAATTACTTGCACAAGGGCAATTCCTTGCAATGTGTCCTTTGTTCCCACACCTGAAACACGTGACTTGGTTTCCTGTCCTGTGTGTTTTGCAGTGTCTCACTATGTGACCTAGGCCACCACATGCAAAACATCTGATGTTTGCTCTGCATGGCCCAGGTCCATCTACACTGCAGTCGTGCTCCCTTCTCCTGAATTGTACCATCCTCAGGGACGCACTCTTCAACACAGTTCTTTTTCCTAAAGTCAGGGAAAAATCTCTGTTAGTCTGGACCGGCTTGACCTGATGATTTGACCGGTCACAGACTACTCTCCCCCCTTGTGGCCCTGCACAGGGCAACGTTTTGGGAGATTCCGACCCTGGCTTTACGGAAAAAGAAAGGGCCGGCACCAACTTGGTGATAACCTGTTGCATGCCAGACATTAGCTGGGACCTTACAGCAACCTGAGCCTTCAATTTGGCTACCGTCACGTCAGTAGAGGCAGTCCGCTCCTTGAAGGCATTGACTTCAGTATAAGACTGAGTCAACTTAGCCTCAATTTCCTCCTTCTGCCTCTGCAGCTCTACCAACTGTGACTCTATCCCAGCCACCTGCGCATCTCGGTCAACAGTAGACTGCACATTCTCTGCCAGCTGTGCCCGCAATGCCGAAACCTGGTCCGAATTACTAGCACAGCATTGGCAGTGAATGGCCGGAGGAATTGTCTCCGTTGACTGAGACACCAGCGCCACTTCCTTTGGCTTACAGATGCTAGCCTCAAACGTATGAACGAGTTTGGCCAGCATCCGAAGCCGTTTGGTGGCCTTGTTCAAAACCGTCCGTTTGTTAACACAAAGCTTGTCCGTAACTACAAGCCTGTGCTAACAAATCGGACCACAGCATTTCTGCTGACTTGTATGTAGTGGGGAGGATGGGTTAAATGTGCTGTGTTTGCTCAAGTGTTGCAGTGTGGGGAGGTCCATACTCACCGTTTGATGAGTGTCCATCTTCTTCTTGGCGCCGTACCTCGCAGCTGCTTGGAAGAAGTCCATTTTCCCGGATCGCCTCTTCCCGACCAGCCTGACTTGTACGCCGCTCCCACGAAGATGGATCTCCTTCAGTGACGTGTCTTCTTCTCCCTTGCAATCACTTGAGCGATGCAGTGACCGTGTAAAGCAAACAGCAAAATATTAATACACAGATAGACAATAGATTCTCTGCTAAAGATTTTGATCTGCGCCTGGTGCCGTAAGGAAGAGTCACGTTACCCGTCCGAATTATCAGGTCCTAGACGCTCAGCTGACCACGTCTCTCTTGCCTGACAATTCACAGGATGACTGACCTCTAACCCAAAAACCAAACACAGATTTCAAAATCTAAGCAGTGGGCCTGACTCGCCAATGTAAAGGGAGAATATTAATCACCAATATTTATGCAAATATCGATAATTAATATTCATAAATGGGAGGAGCCACCTAGTGATAACTCCGCCCATTTATGCCTTTATATAATAATAACAATACCTTCGCTATGCTCTACACTGATCACTTATGCTAACTGCATGCGCCTTACTAACTCGCTACCGCTAACAAGTACACGCTACACAAAAGGGTACAAATATAACAGTATTTATTACACCAAGCAATACACTACGCACACAATACTAACAATACACAGCACTACAAATATACAATCCTAAACTACACTACACAATCCCAAATTCCACCCCACATACTATCTATACATTACAATAATACATCATGCACACAAATATCAGTAACCCACCCCACCTGACTATTCACTGTCCCTACGGGGTACGACGAGGGTTAATGGTGGCCTCACAGGGGTGTAAACCGACCACAAACACAAAGGGTTAACAATGGGGATAATATCAGAACTGTACAGCAATGCAAGGGTGAATATCCTGCAAGAGTACAGTGGGAAGGGGGGGGGGGGGTGTGGCAGGGGTTAGAGCAGGGGTTACCACCAGGGGTTAATCAGGGTAGGGAAAGGGTTACACGGTGGAGCAAGGGTTTGGGGGATCAGGGTGTCCTGTAACATGGCAAGGGTAAGGGGTTACAGGACCAGAGGGTGTTATGTGAGGGGTAGGTAGGGGCTACACAGGTAATACTTAGGCCTTATCCAGGTGGTCATCATGAAGCTGCTCTCTCCCCTGCATCTCTGAATCTAGTCTGGTTGCAAGAGGCCGCACCTCTGGCCGGGTTCGGGGTTTTATAGCCTAAAAGCAACCCCCTCCTCAGGGATGTGACATCATAGTGTCACTGTGACGTATGCCTGCCTACAATCCCCAGAGCCCCCCCCCCCCCCTAGTCCCAAAGATGCTGGGAATAGTGGGATGGAGTTTTAGCCATGGGCAGAGGTGTGGAAAAAACAGGTTCTCAGATGTTAGAAGGTCCCCACACAAACGGTGCAAAGCGTCTGATTGCTTTGGGCCTGAACAAAAGGGGACTAGATGCTAATCAGCTGTTATCCTACAGGCTATAACAACTCTGTAGATAACAGTTGAATTGCATATATGCATATATATATCACAGATGCTTGGGGGCTCATACTGTCATGCTGACATAAGTGTATATACATAGACACGTGTGCAAATACATACACACATATCTATATATACACACACCCTCGCATATATCTGGGCATACAGGGGACATATATAAGAGGGCACATATATTTACTAATATAAGGGGGCACAGCTTCCAGGGACCACATATTTCCCACAGGGGCCACCATGAGCCCCTGGGGATCACCATGGGCAGACGTGCGCAGATGCTGGGCACATCTGCGCACATCACCCCATGATGCGGTGGTTAATGTATGCATATATATACCATACATGCCCGCACGTGTTTGCAGGCATGCATGGATATATATGCATACGTCTCAACCGCTCCTCAACAGTGTCCACATCCTATTTCAGTAATTACACCCCTATGGTTTTTTTCTATAGGGTGTCTGTCCTCACCAGTGGTCATGTGTGATCACTTGTCTGCACCAGGGATCTTCTTGGATCGCCCGGCCACTCTCTGGTTCACTTACATATCCAGCTGTCAAGGACCGCCGTTAAATTTCCCCATATTATTTTCAGCGCGGGCTGCGCTTTTCCCAGGGTGTACCCTAGTTCCTCCTGGCTCTCCAGCTGACTGGCGATGTCAGAGGCAACGTCATGTCCGGCAAGCCGCACCGCCGGCCAGGGAGGAGACTCAGGGGGAGGAGACTCACTCAAGGGAGGGTAGGGCTGGCTGCAAGGAAAGTCAACACTGGGGGGGCGGGCCCCGGGCCTGCCGCCCGGGTTATACAAGCATAGCACTACTGCAGGGCGGGTCCACAGGCGGCCGGGGAGGAGACTCAGGGGGAGGAGACTCAAGGGAGGGTAGGGCTGGCAACAAGGAAAGTCAACACTGGGGGGCGGGCTCCGGGCCTGCCGCCCGGGTTATACAGGCATAGCACTACTGCAGGGCGGGTCCACAGGCGGCCGGGGAGGAGACTCAGGGGGAGGAGACTCAAGGGAGGGTAGGGCTGGCAACAAGATAAGTCAACACTGGGGGGACGGTTGCCCAGGTTATACAGGCACAGCACTACTGCAGGGCGGGTCCACAGGCGGCCGGGCCCCCTGGAGTGCCGGGCCCGGTCGCAAGTGCGACCCCTACGACACCCCTGTATGTACGCCACTGGCACCAGAGGCAAATGGTGCGACAGGTTGCCAGTGAGCCCAGCATCAAGGGCTCCACTGGTAATGGCAGTAGGAGGTGGCAGCAGCAGCCAGCTCCACCTGTGCGCCCCGAGCCCAAACAGGCGCAAGTCAGCACCACCCCATCTGACAGGAGGTCGGTGCGTAAGTCGCCTGTTTGGGCTTACTTCACCCTGGCACCAGATGATGCCCAATTGGCATTTGTAATCTGTGCCATGCCAGGGTGAGGATAGGGGGGGTCTGCGGCTCGGCTGGGTACCACTGCCCTCACCCAGCACATACGAGTCAACCACTGGCGGGAGTGGGAACAGATGCGGGGTGGTCACAGCAGTGGCGCCACCAGCAGTGCGCAGGGGACAGCAGCTCCTGCCACTGTTCTGCAGCCACCCCAACCACTTCCAACATGGCGTTCCCACTCCCCCCCGCTCCCTCTCCTAAAGGTACTGGTACCGGCAGCCAGACCCTCTGCCTCCACCGCACCCTCCTCTATGTCCTCCACTGCCGTCCGGTGCCAGCCCACGGTTGCTGACTTTTTTGAATGCACCACGCCCTATTTTTCCGGAGACCGACGCATGCGTTCAACTCAATGGGCTCCTGGCAAGGGTTATCGCCCAACATCTGCTGCCCTTCAATCTTGTGGACGGCAATCCATTCCGGCAGATGTTGGGCATAATGTATCCCTGTCGCTGGATCATGCTGTCAGCGACAGGGTGCATCTCACAATGGATGCTTGGACCAGCAGGCATGGGCAGGGACGCTATATCAGCTTTACTGCCCATTGGGTATCCCTCCGAGGTGCCGGGGAGGGATCAGCGGCATCTGACTTTGTGGTGCTGCCCCGGGGTGTCCAGGGGAGAACTGCTGCTCTCCCCCACAAGTCCACTGTCTCCACCGCTGCTGAGCCCCCCAGCAAGCGTCCCCGTAGCTACGCAAGTTTAGGGCACGTCCGCTGCCAGGCCGTGCTCCAGCTTGTGAGCTTAGGGGAATGGAGACACACTGGACCTGATGTTCTGGCCGCACTACAGGCTCAGGTCCAGAAGTGGCTGACACCCCGAAGGCTCCAGGCAGGTATGGTTGTCTGTGACAACGGCAGCAACCTACTTGCCACCCTCCATGCTGGCAGTCTAACACACGTACCCTGCATGGCACATGTCCTCAACCTTGTTGTACAGAAATTCCTCCGAACATACGAAGGGTTGAGTGACATTGTGCCAAGGGTACGGAGGATTGCCAGCCACTTTAGACGCTCCCCAACTGCTGCCACGTCCCTGTCCAAACTGCAGCAGGACAACAGCCTGCCACCTCACAGGCTGATTGTGGACAGTGTGATGCAGTGGAACTCCACCCTCCACATGCTGGAGAGGGTGTGGGAGCAGCGAAGGGCAGTGAGGGAATACCTGCTGGACCAAGGCACTCCAGGGCCAGCACACCCACTCCCCTACATCACTAATGTGGAGTGGGAGCAGATACAGCAGGTCTGCCATGTGTTGGCCCCCATTTGAGCAGGCGACCAAGATGGTCAGCGGGGAGCATGTCGTCCTCAATGACGTGCTCCCCATAGTAGGTTCCGTGCTGGACAAGTACCACTAGATCGCCTGCTCGAGGCTGGGGAGAGTGCCTTGTTGGAGCAAGAGTGAGGAAGCAATGCATCTAACAAGGACCTGAGGCCCAAGACGAGGAGGAGGAGGAGGAGGAGGAGGAGGAAGAATTGTAGACGTCCAGGAGTCTGGGCCTGGTCAGGGTTGAGAGACGGTGTTGGGGTCACCGCTTTTAGTCCGGGGTTGGGGCAGCTCCGACCGGGAGCAGCAGCAACCAGCAGCAGTAGGACCAAGAAGTCATGGTCCTTGGGCAGCCATGAACATCAGTCACAGAGGGCTGTCCTCTTCCCTATGGCGGCCCACATGCTGCGATGCCTCTGGAGGGACTCCCCGGACAGAGAGAATGGCAAGGAGAGGGAAGCTTATTGGTTGCCATCCTTTTTTATGACCCACGCTGCAAGGGGAAACTGGAGCGAGTTCATTCCAACCAGCCGTAGACAGGTCCGGATGGATCATCTGTGGGCCTGACTGATCAAGCGGCTTGGAGCAGGCCAACCCTCGGCCTCACGCTCCAGGTTGCAACACCAGCCGAGGCAGGGTGACCTTATGGGTGAGATGCGGTCGTTCAACCAGTCTGCGCGACCCAGTAGCAGCAGCAGCAGTCGCCACCTAGCGGCTGGGCCTGCATGGTGGCAGACTACATGGGGTCCGTTGGTGCTTCCAAAAGCTTGAGCACCGACGACCCCATGGAGTACTGGGTTCCAGGCTGGACACCTGCCGTGAGCTTGCTCAGTATGCGCTGGAGTTACTATCTTGCCCCCCTCCAGCGTACATTTAGAGCCGCGGCAGGTGGGGTGGTCACGGACAAGCGGGACCCGTCTGTCCACAGACTCAGTGGACAGACTTACATTCATTAAAATGAACGAGTCCTGGATCGGCAGTGACTTCTTGGCCCCCGCTGTCGGTTCAGGCCATTGAAGGGTCTCTTGTCCATCCCTCTCCTTGTCTCTCCCTCCTAAACTACGTTGTTTTTTAAAAAAAAAATGAAATATTTATTTATCTATTTACTTATTTATATATTATAAATTTTTAATTATGAAATTTGTATAATTTGTATTTATTGTTGTGTATGAATTATGAATTATTAAATGATTGATGAATTATAATTTTTTTTATTGATGTATATATTAGTTTTTAATTAAAGCTGTTATTTTAAAATCATTTATTTTAATGATTTGATATATTATTATATTTATTTATTTACTTAATGTAATTCGACTTAAATTGATTGTTACCAAACCAAAAATTATTAATAAATTAAGTATACACACCGCATGCATCGGTAGTCAACAATTTATTCTTTAAAGCATATTGAGTCAGTATCAGAACACTGCGGCTACACAGACAGCCTAACCGTGTGATGATTCCTACACGCCAGAGGGCACTAGTAGTGGTGGTGTTTATCAGCGGCTATCTCATCCTCCTTTTGTCTGTGAGGAGTAATGTGTACGGCCGTTCTCAACACCCATACATGATCTTGCGGCTTTTATCTATTGCGGTGGTGGCGTGTGGCGGTGCCATCGGGTCCCCATGCGGCTGTGGGGGGGACCCGATGGCATGGAAGGCAACGCAATGCCTTCCTGAGGCATCTGCGCTGCCTTCCGGTGACGAGCCTGTGAGAGCCAGCCCCCTGGATCTCACAGGCTCGTATGAGTAATACACACAGTATTACTCATACAGCCAATGCATTCCAATACAGAAGAATTGGAATGCATTGTAAAGGATTAGACCCCCAAAAGTTCAAGTCCCAAAGTGGGACAAAAACTTAAGTGAAAAAAAAAAGTTTAAAAAATAAAGTTCCCCCCCCCCCCCAAAAATTAAAAGTTTCAAGTAAAAATAAACAAAAACGTAATTTTCCCCAAATAAAGTTAAAAAAAATTGGTAAAAAATAGGGGGGGGGGGGAGTATACATATTAGGTATCACCGTGTTTGTATCGACCGGCTCTATAAACATATCACATGACCTAACCCCTCAGATGAACACCGTAAAAAATAAAAAATAAAAACTGTGCTAAAGAAACTATTTTTTTTGTCACCTTACATAACAAAAAGTACAAGAGCAAGCGATCAAAAAGGCGTTTGCCCACCAAAATAGTACCAATCTAACCGTCACCTGCTCCCGCATGAGCCCCTACCTGAGACAATCGCCCAAAAAATAAAAAAAACTATCGCTCAGAATATGAAGACACTAAAACATCATTTTTTTTGTTTTAAAAAAGCTGTTATTGTGTAAAACTTACATAAATAAAAAAAAGTATACATATTAGGTATCGCCGCGTCCGTATCGACCGACTCTATAAAAATATCACATTACCTAACCCCTCAGATGAACACCGTAAAAAATAAAAAATAAAAACTGTGCTAAATAAACCATTTTTTGTCACCTTACATCATAGAAAATGTAATAGCAAGCGATCAAAAAGTCACACGCACCCCAAAATAGTGCCAATAAAACCGTCATCTCATCCCACAAAAATCATACCCTACCCAAGGTAATCGCCCAAAAACTGAAAAAATTATGGCTCTCAGACTATGGAAACACTAAAACATGATTTTTTTTGCTTCAAAAATGAAATCATTGTGTAAAACTTACATAAATAAAATAAAAAAGTATACATTTTAGGTATTGCCGTGTCCGTGACAACCTGGTCTATAAAAATACCACATGATCTAACCTGTCAGATGAATGTTGTAAATAACAAAAAATAAAAACGGTGCCAAAACAGCTATTTCTTGTTATCTTGCCTCACAAAAGTGTAATATAGAGTAACCAAAAATCATTGTACCCTAAACTAGTACCAAAAAAATTATATATATAAGATATCGCACTAGGAAAAATGGACACCAATGGAGCGACACCCCTTAACTTTGTACCGAAAGACCTAAGTACCGAAGATTGACCAACTTACAGACCAGAGGTGGACCTTTACTGACAAAATTTTCCGTCATTACATTACAGCAGAATTTTCATTTAAAATCGGAGGTCCATAGGCTTGAACAGCGATATATAGAGCCGTCTGCAATCTCCTGATTTCACAAGTGCTGCACGAACAGAGGCACATTTCGGAGAGTGGTCACATCTTAAAGTTTGGTCGATTATAATCAATTTTTACTTGCAAGTAACTTAGTAGCGGGACGCCGCTACCCACTTCTGTTTCGGCGGGACGCCGCTGCAACTAAGTGTGGGACATCTGATTTCTGGTCTATATCTATCATACTCAGGTATTTATTTCAAAGGCTGCACATAAGTATTGGATCGAACATTTCAGTGATTACGATATTGAAGATCATTATAACTTGCTTGCTATAGCATTGAGGTCCGCTCTCTATGCCAATTTACATCTAGCGGACTTTTCAATAGCTGGAATATTGCGATCATATTCATTGTAGTATCCATTATATTGTATATGCCATTTTATAATAACACGAGGTGACTCATTATTTCTGATTATATAACATTGTATTATATTTCCTATTTTATTTGTTTTATCATCAATAAAACTATATAATTGTTGTAACCACATGGTCACGGTCTCTTGAGTGCCCTGTATCTAATATAATTCTAGTACCAAAAAAACTTCCACCCTATCCCATAGTTTCTAAAATGGGGTCACTTTTTGGGGGTTTCTACTCTAGGGGTGCATCAGGGGGGCTTCAAATGGGACATGGCGGAAAAAAAAAACAGTCCAGCAAAATCTGCCTTCCAAAAAACGTATGGCATTCCTTTCCTTCTACGCCCTGCCGTGTGCCCGTACAGCAGTTTACGACCACATATGAGGTGTTTCTGTAAACTACAGAATTTGGGCAATAAATATTGAGCTTTGTTTGGCTATTAACCCTTGCTTTGTTACTGAAAAAAATGGATTAAAATGGAAAATGTGCCCAAAAATTCAAATACTGAAATTTCATCTCCATTTGCCATAACTCTTGTGAAACACCTAAAGGGTTAACGACGTTTGTAAAATCAGTTTTGAATACCTTGAGGGGTGTAGTTTCTTAGATGGGGTCACTTTTATGGAGTTTCTACTCTAGGGTTGCATCAGGGGGGCTTCAAATGGGACATGGTGTAAAAAAAAACAGTCCAGCAAAATCTGCCTTCCAAAAAACGTATGGCATTCCTTTCGTTCTGCGCCCTGCCGTGTGCCCGTACAGTAGTTTATGATCACATATGGGGTGTTTCTGTAAACTACAGAATCAGGGCCATAAATATTGACTTTTGTTTGGCTGTTAACCCTTGCTTTGTAAAAGTAAAAAAAATATTAAAATGGAAAATCTGACAAAAAAGTAAAATTCTGAAATTGTATCTCCATTTTCCATTAATTCTTGTGGAACACCTAAAGGGTTAACGACGTTTGTAAAATCAGTTTTGAATACCTTGAGGGGTGTAGTTTTTTAGATGGGGTCACTTTTATGGAGTTTCTACTCTAGGGGTGCATCAGGGGGGCTTCAAATGGGACATGGTGTAAAAAAAAAACAGTCCAGCAAAACCTGCCTTCCAGAAACCTTATGGCATTGCTTTCCCTCTGCGCCCTGCCGTGTGCCCGTACAGCGGTTTACCACCACATATGGGGTGTTTATGTAAACTACAGAATCAGCGCCATAAATATTGAGTCTGGTTTGGCTGTTAACTCTTGCTTTGTAACTAAAATAAATTATTAAATCGGAAAATCTGCCAAAAAAGTTAAATTTTTAAATTATATCTCTATTTTCCATTAACTCTTGTGGAACACCTAAAGGGTTAACAAAGTTTATAAAATCAGTTTTAAATACCTTGAGGTGTGTAGTTTATAGAATGGGGTCATTTTTGGGTGGTTTCTATTATGTAAGCCTCGCAAAGTGACTTCAGACCTGTAGTGGTCCCTAAAAATTGGGATTTTGTAAATTTCTGAAAAATTTCTAAATTTGCTTCTAAACTTCTAAGCTTTGTAACATCCCCAAAAAATAAAATATCATTCCAAAAATAATTCAAACATGAAGTAGACATATGGGGAATGTAAAGTCATCACAATTTTTGGGGGTATTACTATGTATTACAGAAGTAGAGAAATTGAAACTTTGAAATTTACAAATTTTTACAAATTTTTGGTAAATGAGGTATTTTTTTATGCAAAAAAATAATTCTTTTGACTTCATTTTACCAGTGTCATGAAGTACAATATGTGACAAAAAAACAATCTCAGAATGGCTTGGATAAGTCAAAGTGTTTTAAAGTTATCAGCACTTAAAGTGACACTGGTCAGATTTGCAAAAAATGGCCAAGTCCTTAAGGTGAAATAGGGCTGAGTCCTTAAGGGGTTAAAGCCTGTTGTGGTGTGTATTTATGGAAAACAAAAAAATATATTTGCCGTTCAGTGTTTCAGTTATGTGTTCTAAAGCCTTTTGTGGCATGTATTATTGTAAAAAGAAAAAATATATTTGCCGTTCAGCGGTGCATTTATATGTTCTAAAGGCCTCTTTGTCGTGTAATAGTGTCAAAATAAAAACATATTTGCCATTCAGAAGTGCAGTTATATGTTCCAAAGCCTTTTGTGGCATGTATTAGTGGCAAAAAGAAAATATATTTGCCATTCAGCGGTGCAGTTATATGTTCTAAAGACTTTTGTGGTGTGTATTAGTGTAAAAAGAAAAAATATATTTGCGTTTAGCGGTGCAGTTATATGTTCTAAAGCCTTTTGTCGCACGTATTAGTGAAAAAAGAAAATATATATTTGCCGTTCAGCGGTGCAGTTAAATGTGCTAAAGCCTTTTGTTGTGTGTATTAGTGGCAGAAGAAAAATATATTTGCCGATAAGCAGTGCAGTTATATGTTCTAAAGCCCTTTTTGTCATGTAATAGTGGCAAAATAAAAATATATTTGCCGTTCAGCGGTGCAGTTATATGTTATTTTGTGGCATGTATTAGTGGCAAAAAGAAATATATATTTGCCGTTCAGCGATGCAGTTATATGTTCTAAAGCCTTTTGTGGCGTGTATTAGTGTAAAAAGAAAAAATATATTTGCGCTTAGTGGTGTAGTTATATGTTCTAAAGCCTTTTGTGGCACGTATTAGAGGAAAAAGAAAAAATATATTTGCCGTTCAGCGGTGCAGTTATATTTTCTAAAGCCTTTTGTTGTGTGTATTAGTGGCAAAAGAAAAATATATTTCCCGTTCAGCGGTGCAGTTAAATGTTCTAAAGCCTTTTGTGGCGTGTATTAGTGGCAAAAGTAAAATATATTTGCCGTTCAGCGGTGTAGTTATATGTTCAAAAGCCTTTTGTGTCGTGTATAAGTGAAAAAAAAATAAGGGCCTATTTGCCTTTCAGCGGTTCAGTTATATATTCTAAAGCCCTTTTGTGGAGTGTATAAGTGGAAAAAAGAAAAATATATTTGCTGTTCAGTGGTGCACTTATATGTTCTAAAGCCTTTTTTGTTGTGTATAAGTGGGAAAAAAGGGCCTATTTGCCGTTCAGCCGTGCAGTTATATGTTCTAAAGCCCTTTTGTGGAGTGTATAAGTGGAAAATATACCTTGCGCTAACATCAACTTGTAAGGCTGAGTTCATACTTGAGTTATTTGGTCAGTTTTGACCCCTTGTCTGCCCAAATAAGTGAAGTGTGCAGTGATTCTAAGAGCGACACGTGTCATCTGAATGTCATACTGAATTCACAGTATAATTTCACTACCAGAGCAGACTCCCTATGCGTGTTACTGCAAGGCACAGTGTTCTACACCACTATAAAGTCTCTCTGCAGCCAGGAAATGGCCGTTTTTTAACACTATTCGCCGAGAATAAATTCGGATCAAAGCACATTTTTTCAAAAAATTCGGCGAACTGGACGAATCAAATTTTTGAAAAATCTCTAATAGCAATATCAAATTTATCAGGAGGAATTTATCAGGAGGATGATATTTGAAGTCAGTTTTGCTCGAGTCTGCGTTGGCGTACTTTATGCCACATTTATCAACTGTCACAACAGTATTACCAATTATGTTTATATATTGTTTTATTTGTAAAATTGGTGAAGGGGGTAATTCAAATTTTAGTTTTTTGTTTTCTTTACATTTTTTATTTATTTATTTATTTTTTCCTTCTAAGGGACTTGAACATGTGATCATTAGATAGCTTATACCATAAAGTACAAAGATTTGCCATTGCATTCCAGCCACTTGGGCTTAATAGGAACTTTGCTATGGCTGGCCTAGGAGCCTTCAGAAGGCTTTCTGCTGCCAAACATTTCTTGCAACCTGTATACAGGAAAGTTGGGCATTTGTTCACTAGGAACAGTTCACTGCCAGTAAAAGACACCTCAGATGTCATGGTTGCAATTGACCACAGCATCTGAGAGGTTAAATGTCCATGGTCAGAGCTATCTCTGATTACCAACAGTGTATAAAACAGTTGCCAGTGGCTGGCTATGGTGCATGCTCAGCTTGGTGCCACTACTGCTGTATATTTACGGATGTTACCATGAGAATAATCAGAGGTTGTCCCCAGTGAAGAAACTTTCTTCAAAAGTCGTTGTCATTAATATAGCCATGATAATATATTCTATTTTAGGATCCACTGTATTTTTTTTCTTTATAGCTCGATTAAACTATTGCTTAGTGAATGGGTCTAGTGATGATAATCATTATCCCTGGCACAGAACATGCTGTATATTTCCAGGAAGCGATTTTATCTCAGTCCAGTTAGAGTTTTACCTCTGTGCCGTCTTTATGTGGGTGGCAATCACTGTAACAGGCTGTTGGCATCTTGATAAATGGGGTGTGGAATTTGGTGAGATAATTAAACAGTTGACTTGCACACTCTGGCCGATAACAAATGATGTGTCGGCTGTTTTCCCTGTGTTTTTTCTCTGTCCTCAGTTCTTTGAATTGGATTTCAAAAGATTAATGGATTTACCATTCATATCTCAACAATCCCCACCTTCCTATTACCTGATTCTACATCTCGCCTCTCCGTGCATACATCAGCCCCATTAGTCATAGTGGTAGAGAAAGGGAGATGGAAGGCTGGCCAGACAAAGAAAGACTAGTTATCAAATGACACTATTTCTCTCTGTCATAAAATCATCTATCATGCATTGTACAGTAGGACTGACAAAGTCTGTGACTACAGTAGGGATGCATTTGAGCTTTTCAGGGAAATATTAAATATTAAAGTCATCAATAATGCTACCAATTTTATGCACAAGGGGAAATGACATTTGAGTTTAATGTGTGAGGAGGATTTTTTTTTCTCTCCTTTTTTTTTTCCATTTAAAATAAAGGACTCTAATAATTCCACAGTTTTATAATTCAAATTGCTTTCTGGATTCTTTTAATGTGCCAGCTTTTTGTATGTGCATGCAGCCTAGACTTCCTTACGTAAAAGAAGTCATAAGTTTAATGGCTCAGAATATACCACAAATGATAAGTTCTGGACAGAAGTTTGATACGAGAAGTCTGCTAAAAGTTTAAAAACCAATGAATTTCCCATTATAATTATTATTAAAGGGGTTGTCTCACTTCAGCAAATTGCATTTATCATTTAGATAAAGTTACTGCAAGCCACATACTAATGTATTGTGATTGTCCATATTGCCTCCTTTGATGGCTGGATTCATTATTCCATCACATTATGTCATAGGCTAGTCATAAAACAGGTGTAGAGTCTAAGGAGTCATTTTCCCTTCTCTCTATGACCCCTGAATGGTCTTTCCTGCAGTAAATCCCAAATTACACTCGATCAAAGTAGTCTTGGGTTGATTGTGGACATATCCAAGCGTTCAATAGAATGCAAAGGGTCAGTACGTGAATAGGTCAACAGATGTACAAGGATCAAAGAGAATAACAAAGTCCAAAAGCAAGCTGATGCTAGAATTCTAGAACCAGAAGTGTCAGCAATCCAAGGACTGACAGAGTAAGGCCCCCTGCACACGAACGTGTGCTTCCCGTTGCCGTATTGCGGACCGCATTTGCGGATCCGCAATACACGGGTGCCGTTCCGTGGGCATTCCGCATCACGGATGTGGACCCATTCGCTTGAGTGGGTCCGCAAATCCGGAGATGCGGAATGGTATGGAATGGAAGCATGGAACGGAACCCTACGGAGTGCTTCCGTGGGGTTTCCTCCCGTACTTCCGTTCAACAAAAAGATAGAACATGTCCTATCTTTTTGTGGAATGTGAATGGGTCCGCGATCCGCTGCGGCTGACCCACGGACTGTGCTCGTGCATTGCGGCCCGCATTTTGCGGGCCGCACCACGACCACGGGGCGCACACGTTCGTGTGCAGGGGTCCTAAGTCTTGACAGAGTTGTGGAACAACAGGTCTTAGCTATCCTAGGAGTAAATAAATAAACAAGTCAGAGAAAAGCAGTGCATAAGAGCCAGACCTGAGTCCGATGCAGGCCGGAAATATGGAAGATGGACGGTTGAGTAATAATAGTAACATAGTTTATAGGGCTGAAAAAAGACATCTGTCCATCCAGTTCAGCCGGTTATCCAGCAAGTTAATCCAGAGAAAGGCAAAAAAAAAATGCAAGGTAGAAGCCAAATTTCCTCACTTTAGAGGAAAAAAAAGAACTTCTATAGGAGAATATTGTGGTCATTAGAAAGTTGTTACCTTTCATTGTAATCTTGCCCTTTAATGATAATAAGATTTTTATAATATTGATAGCGATTGTGTCAGCTAAAAATTGTCGAAACATGGTTAATATAAAGTATGACTCAAGCAGTAGCACTTTTCTGATCATATATTCCTTTTATCCAGGATTTATTTGAAAAACTAAATGTATCTGATACACAGCTACAGTCCATGGTGCGAGGGACAGTAAGATGGCAACCAGGACCTGCCACAGAATTGCACATCTTTTAATACTTTTTTAATTATTTTTTTGTTTTTTTAAATTAACTTAGGTTGTCCTAAGATTTAACCCCTTAAGGACCCTGCCATATTTCACCTTAAGGACCAGGCCATTTTTTGCAAATCTGACATGTGTCACTTTATGTGGTGATAACTTTAAAACGCTTTTACTTATCCAGGCCATTCTGAGATAGTTTTCTCGTCACATATTGTACTTCATGACAGCGGTAAAATTGAGTCAAAAAAAATTAATTTTTATTTAAGAAAAAAAAAAAAAATTACCAAAAACTTTGAAAATTTAGCAAATTTTCAAATTTCATTTTCTCTACTTTTATAATAGATAGTAATAACTTCAAAAATAGTTATTACTTTACATTTCCCATATGTCTACTTCATGTTTGGATCATTTTGTGAATGATATTATATTTTTATTGGACATTAGAAGGCTTGGAAGTTTAGAAACAAATCTTTAAATTTTTTAAGGAGCAGTTCAGGTCGGAAGTCACTTTGTGAAGCTTACATAATAGAAACTACAAAAATGACCCCATTTTAGAAACTACACCCCTCAAGGTATTCAAAACTGATTTTACAAACAGTGTTAACCCTTTAGGTGTTCCACAAGAATTAAAGGAAAATTTAGATAAAAATTCTGAATTTCACTTTTTTGGCAGATTTTTCATTTTAATAAATTTATTTCCAGTAACAAAGCAAGGGTTAACAGCCAAACAAAACTCTATATTTATTGCCCTGATTCTGTAGTTTGCAGAAACACCCCATATGTGGTCATAAACTGCTGTACGGGCACATAGCAGGGCGCAGAAGGAAAGGAACGCCATATGGTTTTTGGAAGGCAGATTTTGCTGGTTTTTTGACACCATGTCCCATTTGAAGCCCCCCTGATGCACCCCTAGAGTAGAAACTACAAAAAAGTGACCCCCATTTTAGAAACTATGGGACAAGATGGCTGTTTTGTTGGTACTATTTTAGGGTACATATGATTTTTGGTTGCTCTATATTACACTTTTTGTGAGGCAAGGTAACATAAAATAGCTGCTTTGGCACCATTTTTATTTTTTGTTATTTACAATGTTCATCTGACAGGTTAGATCATGTGCTATTTTTATAGAGTAGGTTGTTATTGACATTACAATACCAAATATGAATTTTGGAAAAAAATCTTTTTTTTCGTGTCTTCACATTCAAAAAGCCATAGTTTTTTTAATTTTTTGGGCGACTGTCTTATGTTGCACCTCATTTATTTTGGTATAACATGATGGTTTGATTGGTACTTTTATTGTGTGCATATGACTTTTGATCGCTTGGTATTACACTTTTTGTGATGTAAGGTGACAAAAAATGGCTTTGACACACTTTTTTTTTTTACGGTGTTCATCTGAGGGGTTAGGTCATGTGATATTTTTATACAGCAGGTTGTTATGGATGCGGCGATGCCTAATATGTCTACTTTTTTATTTATTTACGTTTTACACAATAATATAATTTTTTAAACAAAAAACATTTTAGTATCTCCATAATCTGAGAGCCATAGTTTTTTTTTTTTTTTTTGGGCGATTGTCTTAGGTATGGGCTCATTTTTTGCGGGATGAGGTGATGGTTAGATTGTTGCTATTTTGGGGGGCATACACCTTTTTTATCGCTTGGTGTTGCACTTTTAGTAATATAATGTGATGCTAAAAATGTTTTTTTTTAGCAGTTTTTTTTTTCATTTTTTGACGGTGTTCACCTGAGGGGTTAGGTCATGTGATTTTTTAATAGAGCCGGTCATTACGGATGTGGCAATACCTAATATGTCAACTTTTTTCATTTATTTAAGTTTTATGCAATAATATCATTTTTGAAACAAAAAAAATCATGTTTTAGTGTTTCCGTATTCTGAGAGTCATAGTTTTTTTTTATGTTTTAGGGCGATTGTCTTTGGTAGGGTATAATTTTTGAGGGATGAAATGACAGTTTGATTGGCACTATTTTGGCGTGCATATAAGATTTTGATCACTTGCTATTACACTATTTGCGATGTAAGTGACAAAAAATGGCTTTTGACAGCGTTTTTTTTTTTTTTTTTTACGATGTTTACCTGCGAGGTTAAGTCATGTGATATTTTTATAGAGCAGGTAATCAGGGACATGGCAAAATCTAATATGTATACTTTTATTTATTTATTTAAGTTTGACACAATAATATTATTTTATTTTGAAAGGACCCGTGCCGTACATGTACGCCACAGGTCCTTTAGTCACGGACATCTGCGCCATACATGTACAGCATGGGTCCTTAAGGGGTTAAACATATTCCCAAACCTGTGTCTGATTGGGATCTCTATATCACTTTACTCAGCTATCTCCAACAGTTCCATAGAGGTGAATGGAATAACAGCGAGCATGCCCGACCAATGAATTCATACAAGGGCATACAGGACACTTGTTCTTTTTATAGATGGGGCTCTCAGTGGTAGGACTCCCATTAAACAAACACTTATTCCCTCTCCTGTAGGACAACCCCTTTAACTCCTTAACGGCCCTTTACATACTAGTACAGGCATGGCCAACCTGTGGCTCTCCAGCTGTTGTAAAACTACAATTCCCACCATGCCCTGCTGTAGGCTTATAGCTGTTGGCAGTCTGGGCATGCTGGGAGTTGTAGTTTTGCAACATCTGGAGAGCCTCAGGTTGGCCATCCCTGTACTAGTACATCATGGCGCCAAGTGACTTGTCGACCTTTGACCTACTAGTACATCATATTGATCAGGAGGGCACAGAAGCTGTGGGTGCCCAATCAATGCAGGGACCCAGCTGTGACTGATGCGGCATATAAAAGGATCGCAGAGGGAAGGGGTTCCCCCGACTCTCCATTAGCCCCAGTGCTGCAGTGACAGAGGGCTGCCTTGGCAACCCCAGGAAAATCTGCAAAAAGAAGTGATATTTGTCCTCTATTTTTCTTTATTCTTGTAGAACACCTAAAAGGTTAACAAAGTTTGAAAAATCATGTTTGAAAATCATATTTTTAATAACTTGAGGTTGTAATTTCTAAAATGGGGTCATTGAGTATTGATAGCTGTCTTATAAGCAGAGAAAATGAAATTTTGAAAATTGCTAATTATTCAAAATTTTTGGTAAATTTAGGATCTACTTTTATAAATAGAGGTGAAATATATCGACTCAAATTTACCACTGTCATAAAGTAAAATGTGTCATGAGAAAACATTCTCAGAATGGCTTGGATAAGTAAAAGCATTGCAAAGTTATTTTCACAAAAAGTGACACATCAGATTTTTTTTAATTTGGCCTGGTCCTTAAGGACATTTGGCCTTGTCCTCCTCCAATCTCTTTCTGTCTGCCCATCAGTAACTGAGCTACTATCACCTATTGGACTTGATGTGCCCAATCCCTTAGCACAAAGCCCTTGTCAACTTCTGCCCCCTGATCTAACAGAGTCCATGCCACCTGCTTCTTACCCCTTTCATATAAAAGAGCCCATGCCAGCTGCTGCTAACCTCTCTCTAATAACAGATCTTCTCCATCTCATTTTGTCTTTTATGTTCACTCCCCTCATAGAGCCTCTAGCGACTTCTAATCTCCCACCCACTGCAGTGTCCCTGACATCTGCTTCCTCTAATGCTCCATTCACACGTCCGTGGAATGGGTCCGCATCCGTTCCGCAGTATCCGGAATGGGTGCGGACCCATTCATTCTCAATGGGGCAGGAATGGATGCGGAGAGCACACAGTGTGCTCTCCGCATCTGCATTTCCGGAGCGTGGCCCGATCTTCCGGTCCGCAGCTCCGGAAAAAAATAGAGCATGTGCTATTCTTGTCCGTAATTTCGGACAAGAATAGGCATTTCTATGGGGGTGCCGGCCAGGTGTATTGAGGATCCGCAATACACTACGGATGTGTAAATGGACCCTTACAGTGCCTAGTGGCACTGACTCTGTGGCAATTATGGGACAAAACATTGCTAATAGCAGCCCTGTCCCACTGTGTACAGGATATGGTGGCTTTATCTGTGTACATTGTATAAGGGTCCATTCAGACGTCCGTTGAATGGGTCTAGATCCGTTCCGTAATTATGTGGAATAGGTGCAGACCCATTCATTTACAATGGAGCCGGAAAAGATCCGGACAGCATACAGTGTGCTGTCCGCATCTGCATTTCCAGTCCACTGCCCCGGACCGCAAAACACTATGGACGTCTGAATGGAACCTTAACAGGATTATTTATCTGTATAGCATATTATGTTATTATTTGTGCATAGTGCGTGGGAGAAGCACTATATGGTGGAGTTACTGGTGTGTGCAAGGTTTAACAACATTATTAGTGTGTAACGTGTAATAGATCATAGTTTTTGTGTATAACGTATTATGTTCGAGTTTTTATTTCTTGCACGTTATGACATCAATATCAACTTATACTCTAAAGTCATTATTCGTGATGAATGGCTACCGTTTTTTTTTCTCATGGTAAACTAAGCATCAACAGCAAGGAGTTAAAGAGGTTATCCAAACCCTATAATGCCCCCCAAAATGCCAGGGCACCTCATACAGGTAATACTTAACCCGCTCCCGGCACCCGCATCACTGATGCCCACACGGCCGCCACTGCATCCCCCCCGTCACATGAATGAAAACATCCGGAGACGTGGGGAGCAGTCAATAGCAGGACACAATGGGAACAAACCTTTTTAGCCTCACGGGTGACGCTACGGAGGCTCATTTCCTTCATGGCCTGCTGTTGGCTGCACCCCCCCCCCCCCCCCCCGAGCATATGTATTACCTGTATGAGGTGGCCAGACATTTTGGGGGGGAATAATACGTGTTAGATAACCCCTTTAACAGTTAGGATACCAGAGGTTTTTTCATTTTTGCATTTTCATTTTTCTTCCTTATCTTCCTTAACTTTTTTATTTTTCCTGTCGCATATCCATATGAGGGCTTATTTTTTGCAGGACAAGTTGTAGTTTCTAATGCCACCATTTAATATGGCATACAATGTAGTGGGAAGCGGGCAAAAAATTCCACTTGGGGTGGAATTGAATGAAAAAAAACACAATTTCTTCATCATTTTACAGGTTTTGTTCCTATGGCGTTCCCTTTGCGGAGAAACTGACCTGTGCCTTTTATTCTCTGGGTCAGTAGGAATACAATGGGTGGGTGGCAGGGAAGAGCCACGGCAGGTGGTGGATGGGCCAGGGGTGGGTAGTGGGCGGAGTTAGGGGCCCAAATCAGATTCTTGCTATGGGGTCCAATGATTTCTATGTACGCCCCTGTCTGTAACTAGCTAAGCTAAGGATGAGAAAGCAACCAATGAGAGTAAGAGCGAGAGAGATGCATTGTCTGAGGGATACTCTTCTCATTATGGCGATCACCTAGTGTGCATAGTACAGATGTAGTAGAGTTAACACATGCTTAACTAGATGTGCTAACTGAACTAGTAACAGCTTCAATTGCTTTTCAATTGGTTTGTTACAGGATATCTCAATGAGTTTGAGTTAAGAATTTGAGTGTTAACTACATCTGTACGTGTGTGGAATATTGTAGGCAGAGATGAGCGAAAAGAGTCACGTCGTTCAAAACTTTGGTTTAGAATGTATGGGCTACGATTAGCTGAAGTTAGTTATTTGTGACTTTGCGCTTTACTTTGTTCAATAACTTTGGTAATTGCTTTTTAAAGTGAACCAAACTAGGTTTCGGGTCCAAGGTACCAGTCGGAATTTCACAAAGAAATTTATGTCACAAACTGTATTTCTTTGTAAGTAGCTGGAGCAATGAAGGGAACGGTGATTGTGCCTCCCCGTGTCATTGAACCCCTCAGATGCCACGGTCATCGATGATCACGGCATCTGAGATGAAAAATTAGGGCTTTCAGGGGCTAATTGGTTAAAAATAATAATAATACTTACCTTATCCATTTGAGCGCAAAGAGGCCGCCGCAGCCATCTTGATTGAAGATGCCACGCAAAATCTTGTGTGGTGTGTGATGACTAGAGTTGAGCGGACACCTGGATGTTCGGGTTCGGCCGAACTTCACAAAAAAGTTCGAGTTCGGGACCCAAACTTGACCCGAACTTGACCCCGAAGTCAATGGGGACCCGAACTTTGAGCACTAAAATGGCTGTAAAAATGTCATGGAAAGGACTAGAGGGCTGCAAATGTCGTCAAAATGTGGTTAAAAGCATGGCAAGTGCTCTGCAAACAAATGTGGATAGGGAAATGACTTCAAATAACATAAAATACGTAAAATAAATAAATAATAATCTTGATCTAGGAGGACCAGGTCCATATGGAGTAGGAGGTTGAGGAGGCGGTGGATGTGGCGGTGTAGGTGGAAGTGGCGGTGGAGGAGGAGGAGGTAGCCTACACTGCTTTTTGGTTTAAAATTTATTTTAATTTTTTAAATTAGGGTACACCTCAAAACTTTGGGAAATATAACCCTCCAGTCGTGCTAAACACGCGTTCAGACAATACACCGGCTGCAGGGCAGGCCAGCACCTCCAAGGCGTAAAGGGCAAGCTCAGGCTATGAGCCCAATTTGGAGACCCAGAAGTTGCAGGGGCTGACCCCTGTCAGTTAGTTCGTGTAGGCGTGTGCATACTTACTGCCCCACCATGTCGCAAGTCCCTGTGATGTTCACGATGCAATTTGATATCTGCTCTATCAACTTTCGATGTTCTTTTATGCGCCTACCATGGTGATTACGGGTGGCGGGGAATCAGGGTTCCAGGCCGGAGAGGGAGCGTGAGAAAAAGAGACCAAATTTAAGGGAGATAATTTTTTTAAAAAAAATTGAGACCGAGAAGAAATGTGGGAAAAGTTATTGAGGCGCAAATGTGGGACAAATTACAGAAGCCCAAATGTGGGCCAAAAGAGTCAAGCAGAATTGTGGGAAAAGCTATTGAGGCGCAAATGTTGTCCAAAAGAGTATAGCGGAAATGTGGGACAAAGTTTTGAATCAAAGGAGGTGGCGTGCATCAATTAAAGAAGCATTTCAGAAATTTTATTCCCTGTCACCTATGCAGAGCAGGGGTTTATTCACGTCTAAAATTGTATAATGTCAACCCAAGAATGTAACAGAAATTAATTAACCTGTCTACTTGGTAAAGCAGGGGTCTATGACAGAAAACATCTGTTTATTGTCACCCGAAAATGCAGTGGTACTTCACACCCAAAAATTGTTGAATTTCAACTGAAAATGTAACTGACAAATTTTTTTTTTTCCTAACCTGTATACACTCAAAAATTGGTTAATTTCACCAGAAAATGTTAATGACAATTTTTTTTTTTTAACCGGCATACTACTGTAGGTATAGCAGTGGTACTATACACCTAAAAATTGGTGAATTTCACCCGAAAATGTTAATGACAATTTTATTTTATTTTTTAAGCGGCCTACTAGGTATCGCAGTGGTACTATACACCCCAAAATTGGTGAATTTCACCCGAAAATGTTAATTTTTATTTTTTTTTAACCGGCCTACTAGGTATAGCAGTGGTACTATACACCCAAAAATTGGTTAATTTCACCAGAAAATGTTAATGACAAAGAAGTAAAATGAAATAAAATGAAACAGGTACAAAAATAAATAAATGGTTTTATGAGGTGGAGTTCCATATGGAGTAGGAGTTTGAGGAGGCGGTGGACATAGCAGAGTAGGTGGAAGCAGCGGTGGAGGAGGACGAGATAGCCAACAAAGGTTTTTGGTTTTAATTAAATTTTGTAAAATTAAGGTACACTCCAAAAGAGTGTGAAATATACAAAATACAAACATAAGCAATTGCGTTGCAGTATAGCAATGGCTGCTTAGTGCCGGTATACATGTCTATTCGGCACAAGGTACGGACAAGTCCTGAGCGATCATTGCCTGGTTCATTTTAATGAACGTGAGCTTGTCCACATTGGCTGTGGACAGTCGGCTGCGCTTGTCTGTGATGACGCCCCCTGCAGTGCTAAACACACGTTCAGATAATACACTGACTGCAGGGCAGGCCAGCACCTCCAAGGAGTAAAGGGCAAGCTCAGGCCATGTGCTCAATTTGGAGACCCAGTAGTTGAAGGGGGCAGACCCGTCATTCAGTACGTGTAGGCGTGTGCACACATACTGCTCCACCATTTTGGTGAAATGCTGCCTCCTGGTAAGACGTTCCATATCAGCTGGTGGTGCTGGTTGTTGTGGCGTGCTGACAAAGCTTTTCCACATTTCGGCCATGCTAACCCTGCTTTCTGAGGTGCTGGCGGTGCCCCAGCTGCGTTGGCAACCTCTTCCTTGTCCTCTGCCTTCGCCTTGTGCTTCCACTGTGCCCCCGCTGTCAGGTGGGAATGCCACCAGCAGCACTTCTACCAGTGTGTGCTTGTACTCGCGCATCTTATGATCACGCTCCAGTGACGGAATTAAGGACGGTACGTTGTCCTTGTAACGGGGATTTAGCAGCGTGGCCACCCAGTAATCAGCACAAGTTAGAATGTGGGCAACTCGGCAGTCGTTGCGGAGACACTGCAGCATGTAATCGCTCATGTGTGCCAGGCTGCCCAGAGGCAACGAAAAGCTGTCCTCTGCGAGAGGTGTATCGTCTGTGTCCTCTGTATCCCCCCAGCCACGCAACAGTGATGGCCATGAGCTGGTCTGGGTGCCACCCTGCTGTGAACATGGTTTCTCCTCCTCCATCTCCTCATCCTCCACCTCGACATCCTCCAGCCTACAGCCCTGGCTGGACAATTGTGTACCTTGGGTTTGTGGGTGCAGGAAACCACCCTCGGAGCCACTTGGGAATGACTGGCCTGAAACCCTACTAAATGATCCCTCTTCCTCCTCCTCCTCCTCCTGTGCCACATCCTCTTCCATCATTGCAAGGAGCGTTTTTTCAAAAAGGCATAGAAGTGGGATAGTAATGCTGAGAACGGCGTTATCGGCACTGGCCATGTTGGTGGAGTACTCGAAACAGCGCAACAAGGAACACAGGTCTCGCATGGAGGCCCAGTCATTGGTGGTGAAGTGGTGCTGTTCCGCCGAGTGACTCATCCGTGCGTGTTGCAGCTGAAACTCCACTATCACCTGCTGCTGCTCGCACAGCCTGGCCAGCATGTGCAAGGTGGAGTTCCACCTTGTGGGCACGTTGCATATGAGGCCGTGAGCGGAAAGGCCGAAGTTACGCTGCACCACCAAATTCAGCACATGCGCCAGGCAAGGGATGTGCGTCAAACCGGCTAGTCCCAGAGCTGCTACGAGATTTTGCCTATTATCGAACACCACCAGGCCGGGCTTGAGGCTGACTGGCACAAACCACTCATTGGTCTGTTGTTCAAGGCCCGTCCACAGCTCCTGCGCGGTGTGGGGTTTGTCCCCTAAACAGATACGTTTTAAAACTGCCTGCTGTCGTTTACCCCTGGCTGTGCTGAAGTTGGTGGTGAAGGTGTTACACTGACAGGATGAGAAGCTGGTAAAGGATGAGGAAGCAGAGTAGGAGGAGGAAGCAACAGGAGGCAAACTAAAGCGCCCTGCAATACTCGGTGGTGGAAGGACATGCGCCAAACTGCTATCCGCCTCAGGCCCAGTCGCCACTGCATTTACCCAGTGTGCTGTTATGGAGATTTAACGTCCCTGACCGTGCTTACTGGTCCCTGTATGCGTAGTCAGGTGCACCTTGCCACAGATGGCGTTGAGCAGTGCACACCTGATTTTGTCCCCTACTTGGTTGTGCAGGGAAGGGATGGCTCGCCTTGAAAAGTAGTGGCGGCTGGGCACGACGTACTGTGGGACAGCCACCGCCATAAGGCCTTTAAAACTATCCGTCTCCACTAGACGGAATGACAGCATTTCAAAGGCCAGTAATTTAGAAATGCTGGCATTCAGGGCTAGGGATCGCGGGTGGGTAGGGGGGTACTTCCTCTTCCTCTCCAGCGTTTGGGAGATGGAGAGCTGAACATTTCCTTGGGACATTGTGGAGATGCTTGGTGACCCAGGTGTTGGTGTTGCTGGCAGATCCTCTGTTTGCGGGGTGGCAGGTGGCACTGTCACTCCAGAAGTAGATGAAGAGGCCAAGACTGCAGCAGAAGAGGAAGCAGGAGGAGCCAGAGACCTTTCTTGGTTTTTGAGGTGTCTACTCCACTGCAGCTCGTGCTTTGCACTTAAATGCCTGGTCATGCAAGTTGTGCTCAGATTGAGAACGTTTATGCCTCACTTCAGGCTCTGATTGCACAGCGTGCAAACCACTCGTGTCTTGTCGTCAGCACATTGTCTGAAGAACTGCCACGCCAGGGAACTTCTTGGAGCTGGCTTTTGTGTGCTTGGTCCCTTGCAGCGGTGGGCAGTAGCAGACGTACTGTCTAGAGGACGGCCGCTCCGCTTTTGCACCCTGCTCCCTCTTCTGCTGTGCTGGTGGCTCTGTGCGACCACCGCCTCTTCCTCTGAACTACATCGCATGACCTTGATTCCATGTGGGGTCGAGGACCTCATCGTCCTCCACATCATCTTCCACCCAGTCTTCACTCCTGCCTTCCTTATCGATCTGCACACTTTCGAAAGCCCCAGCAGTTGGCACCTGTGTTTCGTCATCATCCGAGACGTGCTGCGATGATCCTCCCACGTACTCATCTTGAAAGATAATTGGTTGGGCATCGGTGCGCTCAATCTCTTCCACTTCTGGGGCAGGGCTAGGTGGATGGCCCTGGGAAACCCTGCTAACAGAGTCATCAAAAAGCAGAAAAGACTGCTGCATGACTTGGGGCTCAGACTGCTTGGCTGATTTGCAAGGGGGTGAGGTGAAAGACTGATAGACATCGGCTGCAGGTGCCAACTGTGGTCTTTTAGCAGGAGACTGGGTGGGAGACAATGTGAAGGAACTGGATCCACTGTCAGCACCCCATTCTACTATCGCCTGTACTTGCTCAGGCCTCACCATTCGTAGAGCCGCATTAGGCCCGACCAAATACCGCTGAAGGTTCGGTCGCTTACTCGCACCTGAGGAAGGGGCTTCACTTGTGAGTGTAGCTGGCACAGATCGACTACGTCCTCTCCCTGCAACAGGAGCTCCACCAGCAGCACTACGACCTGGGCCACGTCCCTTATTTGACGCTCTCCTCATATTTCTCGAATTTAGGATCTTGCCCTAAATGGGTGTTTAATTAATAGTAGCATAGAACGACAGTATGTAAAGGGTGTATCTCACATGGCCTGAACCAGACTAGGCCTCAATTAAAGATTTCTTTGCCCAAAATGGCTGTATTTCAATTGCCTGTATCAAACCCCTGTATGTAAAGGTATATCTCACACGGCCTGAACCACTGTAGTCCTGAATTAAAGATTTCTTTGCCCAAAATGGCCGTATTTCAAATGCCTGAATCAAACCCCTGTATGCAAAGGATGTATCTCACACGGCCTGAACCAGTGTAGGCCTGAATTTAAGATTTTTTTGCCCAAAATGGCTGTATTTCAAATGCCTGAATTAAACCCCTGTATGTCAAGGGTGTATCTCACACGGCTTGAACCAGTGTAGGCCTGAATTAAAGATTTCTTTGCCCAAAATGGCTGTATTTAAAATGCCTGAATCAAACCCCTGTATGTAAAGGGTGTATCTCACACGGCCTGAAGCAGTGTAAGTCTGAATATAAAATTTATTTGCCCAAAATGGCTGTATTTCAAATGTCTGAATCGAACCCCTGTATGTAAAGGGTGTATCTCACACGGCCTGAACTACTGTAGGCCTGAATTGGTGCACCAAATGACGGTATTTCGAATCTCTGAATCTAACAAAAAAATGTATTACGGGTGTATCTCACAATGACATATGCAGCAAAGCCTGCCAAATAACCTTTTTTGCCCACACGGGTGTTTTTTTAATAACTCAATATGGCAGTGGTCAATAACCCAGGAATTTCAAACGTGCTTATGCTGCAAGGCTTGAAATATTGTGTATTTTACCCCAAAAAGGGTGTTTTATTAATGAAAGAATATAAGCCCTGTATATACAGGGTGTATCTCACACAGCCTGACCCACTGTAGGCCTGAATTTAATATTGGTGCACCAAATAGCAGTATTTCAAATCTCTGAATCTAACCCAAATGTATTAAGGGTGTATCTCACAATGACATATACAGCAAAGGCTGCCAAATAAACTTTTTTTTTTCCTAAACAGGTGTTTGTTTAATAACTTAATATGGCAGCGGTACATAACCTAGGAATTTCAAACGTGCTTATGCTGCAAGGCCTGAAATATTGTGTATTTTGCCCCAAAAAGGGTGTTTTATTAATGAAAGAATATAAGCCCTGTATATACAGCCCCGTATATCTCACACGGCCTGACCCACTGTAGGCCTGAATTTAATATTGGTGCACTAAATGTATTTAAAATCTCTGAATCTAACCCAAATGTATTAAGGGGGTATCTCACAATGACATCTGCATCAAAGGCTGCAAATAATATTTTTTTTGCCCAAACGAGTGTTTGTTTAACAACTGAATTTTACAGCAGTATATAAGCCTGTAGTTTTCCACTTGCTGATGCTGCAAGGCCTGAAAATACAGTTTTTTTGGGCAAAAAAGTGTGTTTTTAAAACCCCAGAAAATGATTAATGTATTTCTAGCTTAAATTGCACACTAATCAAGATGTTGTATATTGCCAAAAAAGTGTTTTTTTGGTAACAGAATATGAAAGCTGTGTAACAAAAAAATGTATTACGGGTGTATCTCACAATGACATATGCAGCAAAGCCTGCCAAATAACCTTTTTTGCCCACACGGGTGTTTGTTTAATAACTCAATATGGCAGTGGTCAATAACCCAGGAATTTCAAACGTGCTTATGCTGCAAGGCTTGAAATATTGTGTATTTTACCCCAAAAAGGTTGTTTTATTAATGAAAGAATATAAGCCCTGTATATACAGGGTGTATCTCACACAGCCTGACCCACTGTAGGCCTGAATTTAATATTGGTGCACCAAATAGCGGTATTTCAAATCTCTGAATCTAACCCAAATGTATTAAGGGTGTATCTCACAATGACATATACAGCAAAGGCTGCCAAATAAACTTTTTTTTTCCCTAAACAGGTGTTTGTTTAATAACTTAATATGGCAGCGGTATATAACCTAGGAATTTCAAACGTGCTTATGCTGCAAGGCCTGAAATATTGTGTATTTTGCCTCAAAAAGGGTGTTTTATTAATGAAAGAATATAAGCCCTGTATATACAGCCCTGTATATCTCACACAGCCTGACCCACTGTAGGCCTGAATTTAATATTGGTGCACTAAATGTATTTAAAATCTCTGAATCTAACCCAAATGTATTAAGGGGGTATCTCACAATGACATCTGCATCAAAGGCTGCCAATAATATTTTCTTTGCCCAAACGAGTGTTTGTTTAACAACTGAATTTTACAGCAGTATATAAGCCTGTAGTTTCACACTTGCTGATGCTGCAAGGCCTGAAAATACAGTTTTTTTGAAAGCTGTGTATATTAAACTTGAATTTAACACTTGCAGATCAGGAAAATTGTGGTTTTTGGCAAAAACATGTGTTTTTAAAACCCCAGAAAATGATGGCTGTATTTCTAGCTTAAATTGCACATTCACTAATCCAGATGTTGTATATTGCCAAAAAAGTTTTTTTTTTGGTAACAGAATATGAAAGCTGTATATATTAAACTTGAATTTAACACTTGCAGATCAGGAAAATAGTGTTTTTTGGCAAAAAAAAGTGTGTTTTTAAAACCCCAGAAAACGATGGCTGTATTTCTAGCTTAAATTGCACACTGACTAATCCAGATGTTGTATATTGCCAAAAAAGTGTTTTTTGGTAACAGAATATGAAAGCTGTATATATTAAACTTGAATTTAACACTTGCAGATCAGGAAATAGTGTTTTTGGCAAAAAAAAAAAGTGTGTTTTTAAAACCCCAGAAAATTATGGCTGTATTTCTAGCTTAAATTGCACACTGACTAATCCAGATGTTGTATATTGACAAAAAAGTGTTTTTTTGGTAACAGAATATCAAAGCTGTATTAATTAAACTTGAATTTAACACTTGCAGATCAGGAACATACAGTTTTTTGGCAAAAAAGTGTGTTTTTAAAACCACAGGAAATTATGGCTATATTTCTAGCTTAAATTGCACACTGACTAATCCAGATGTTGTATATTGCCAAAAAGGTGTTTTTTTTTGTAACAGAATATGAAAGCTGTATATATTAAATTTGAATTTAACACTTGCAGATCAGCAAAATAGTGCTTTTTTTGGCAAAAAAAAGTGTGTTTTTAAAACCCCAGGAAATGATGGCTATATTTCTAGCTTAAATTGCACACTGACTAATCCAGATGTTGTATATTGACAAAAATGTGTTTTTTTGGTAACAGAATATGAAAGCTGTATATATTAAACTTGAATTTAACATTTGCAGATCAGGAAAATACATTTTTTTGGCAAAAAAAAGTGTGTTTTTAAAACCCCAGAAAATTATGGCTGTATTTCTAGCTTAAATTGCACACTGACTAATCCAGATGTTGTATATTGACAAAAAATTGTGATTTTCAATGACCCAAAAGCTCAGATACAGTGCTGGTGCACTGAGCTTGCATAAAATGGCCGCCGCCGCCACCCAACTAACAGGCGGATAAAAGTTATTTTGTTTTGGTCAATCGGCTCAGGGCAGGGTAAAAAGATTGTGCCCTGCACCGACACAACTATTTCTATGTAGATCGCTGAGTTAGATTCTCTCCTGTTCTCTCCCTGAAACCACCAGTCCAGCAGCATCCTCTTCCTACACTTGTAACAGCAGAGTGACGTGCAGCGATATGTGACTCAAGCTTATATAGAGCCTGGGTCACATGCTGCCCTGGCCAATCACAGCCATGCCATTAGTAGGCATAGCTGTGATGGCTTCTAAGGTCAGACAGTTAAGCGCTTGTGGATTGGCTGCCCTGAAGCCTTTGAAAAATCACAGAGAAATCGCTGAACACCGAACCCGAACCTGAACTTTTACTGAAATGTTCGGCTTCGGGTCTGGGGTTTAAAAATCCTTAAGTTTGGTACAAACCCGAACTTTACAGTTCGGGTTTGCTCAACCCTACACATGATCTAACCTGTCAGATGAATATTGTAAATAACAAAAAATAAAAACGGTGCCAAAAAAACTATTTCTTGTTACCTTGCCTCACAAAAGGCGTAATATAGAGCAAGCAAAAATCATATGTACCCTAATATAGTACCAACAAAACTGCCACCTTATCCCGTAGTTTCTAAAATGGGGTCACTTTTTTGGAGTTTCTACTCTAGGGGTGCATCAGGGGATCTTCAAATGTGACATGGCAGCTTAAAATTATCCCAGTAAAATCTGCTTTCCAAAAATCATATGGCGTTCTTTTCCTTCTGCGCATACCATGTGCCCGTACAGCAGTTTTTTGACCACATAGGGGGTGTTTCTGTAAACTACAGAATCAGGGCCATAAATATTGAGTTTTGTTTGGCTATTAACCCTTGCTTTGTAACTGGAAAAAGTTGATTAAAATGGAAAATCTGCCAAAAAAGTGAAATTCAGAAATGTCATCTCTATTTTCCATCAATTCTTGTGGAGCACCTAAAGGGGTGACAAAGTTAGTAAAATCAGTTTTGTATGCCTTAAGGGGTGTAGTTTGTAAAATGGGTTCACTTTTTTGGAGTTTCTACTCTAGGGGTGCATCAGGGGGTCTTTAAATGTGACATGGCAGCTTAAAATTATCCCAGTGAAATCTGCTTTCCAAAAACCACTTGGCGTTCATTTCCTTCTGTGCAATGCTGTGTGCCCGTACAGCAGTTTACAACCACACATGGGGTATTTTTGTTAATTACAGAATCAGGGCCATAAATATTGAGTTTTTTTGGGCTGTTAACCTTTGCTTTTTAACTGGAAAAAGTTGATTAGAATGGAAAATCAGCCAAAAATGTGAAATTCTGAAATTTTTACTCTATTTTCCATCAATTCTTGTGGAACACCTAAAGGGCTAACAAAGTTTGTAAAATCTGTTTTGTGTACCTTGCGGGGAGTAGTTTCTAAAATGGGGTCGTTTTGGGGTGGTTTATATTATGTAAGCCTCACAAAGTGACTTCAGACCTGAACTGGTCATTAAAAAGTGGGTTTTGGAAATTTTATGAAAAAAACTTCTAAGCTTTCTAACGTCCCCAAAAAATTAAATGGCATTCACAAAGGGATCCAAACATGAAGTAGACATGGGGAATGTAAAGTAATTACTATTTTTAGAGGAATTACTATGTATTATAAAAGTAGAGAAATTGAAATTTACTAATTTGCAAATTTTTCCAAAATTTTGGTAAATTTGGAATTTTTTTATAAATAGAAATATATTTTTTTTACTCAATTTTACCACTGTCATGACGTACAATGTGTGATGAGAAAACTATCTCAGAACGGCCTGGATAAGTAAAAGTGTTTCAAAGTTATCACCACATAAAGTGACACATGTCAGATTTGCAAAAAATGGCCTGGTCCTTAACCACCTCAGCCTATAGCTTAAACACCCTTAATGACCAGGCCACTTTTACACTTCCGACCTACACTACTTTCACCGTTTATTGCTCGGTCATGCAACTTACCACCCAAATGAATTTTACCTCCTTTTCTTCTCACTAATAGAGCTTTCATTTGGTGGTATTTCATTGCTGCTGACATTTTTAATTTTTTTGTTATTAATCGAAATTTAACGATTTTTTTGCAAAAAAATGACTTTTTTCATTTTCAGTTGTAAAATTTTGCAAAAAAAAACGGCATCCATATATACATTTTTCTCTAAACTTATTGTTCTACATGTCTTTGATAAAAATAAAATGTTTGGGTAAAAAAAAAATGGTTTGGGTAAAAGTTATAGCGTTTACAAACTATGGTACAAAAATGTGAATTTCCGCTTTTTGAAGCAGCTCTGACTTTCTAAACACCTGTCATGTTTCCTGAGGTTCTACAATGCCCAGACAGTACAAACACCCCACAAATGACCCCATTTCGGAAAGTAGACACCCTAAAGTATTCGCTGATGGGCATAGTGAGTTCATAGAACTTTTTATTTTTTGTCACAAGTTAGTGGAAAATGATGATTTATTTATTTATTTTTTTCTTACAAAGTCTTATATTCCACTAACTTGTGACAAAAAATAAAAACTTCTATGAACTCACTATGCCCATCAGCGAATATCTTGGGGTGTCTTCTTTCCAAAATGGGGTCACTTGTGGGGTAGTTATACTGCCCTGGCATTCTAGGGGCCCAAATGTGTGGTAAGTAGTTTGAAATCAAAATGTGTAAAAAATGGCCGGTGAAATCCGAAAGGTGCTCTTTGGAATGTGGGCCCCTTTGCCCACCTAGGCTGCAAAAAAGTGCCACACATGTGGTATCGCCGTACTCAGGAGAAGTTGGGGAATGTGTTTTGGAGTGTCATTTTACATATACCCATGCTGCGTGAGATAAATATCTTGGTCAAATGCCAACTTTGTATAAAAAAATGGGAAAAGTTGTCTTTTGCCAAGATATTTCTCTCACCCAGCATGGGTATATGTAAAATGACACCCCAAAACATATTGCCCAACTTCTCCTGAGTACGGAGATACCACATGTGTGACACTTTTTTGCAGCCTAGGTGGGCAAAGGGGCCCACATTCCAAAGAGCACCTTTCGGATTTCACAGGTCATTTTTTACACATTTTGATTTCAAACTTCTTACCACACATTTGGGCCCCTAGAATGCCAGGGCAGTATAACTACCCCACAAGTGACCCCATTTTGGAAAGAAGATACCCCAAGGTATTCCGTGAGGGGCATGGCAAGTTCCTAGAATTTTTTATTTTTTGTCACAAGTTAGCTCGTATGCCCTGGCAAACCAGATTTCTCCATTCACATCAATCGATGTGGATGAATAAATCATTGCCAGGATTTTTATTATTTTTTTTATATACAAAGTGTTTGCCAAAGCATAGGAACACCGCCACCTCCTCAGCTCATATGCCTCGGCAAACGTATCTTTTACTGCAGAGGAGAAATCTCGTCTTGCAGCGCCGCATACACCGACTTGCGTGTAATCTGACAGCAGCGCAATGCTTCTGTCAGAATGCACATCAGTGCTGCAGCTAGTCAATCGGTTGGTCCACCTGGAAGGTAAAAAAAAAAAAAAGAATAAACCAGGCCGCAATAATTTTATTAACTTTGGAACAGAACATATAAACTTTAACTTTTTGAACTGAACATTAACCTTTTTGCTTACTGGTGTTTTTTTTTTTTTTTTTTATAGAACAAACCTCTCCTTCCCCATGGGTCAATGTGCAAAGCGCAAATCGCCCAAAGATGTGGCGAAGTGCGTTATGCACTTTGTCCCAGGTGAAAGGAGACGTTTGCAGCAGCTGTGAGTGAATGGGCCCTAATAGCCCTGTGTGCCTGTCCTGGTGAGATGTGATCTCTATGCTAGGTGTACCTGTGTGTGGTACTTCCGGAAACACTCCCCTAAGCATAGGGAAGGGTGGTCAGGACAGTCAGGACAGAAATAGCGGGTGTCACGCCTTATTCCACTCCTGCTACAGACACAACATCTTTTTCGGGGTGACGGTTGGGTTGAGGTACCGGCAACGACATTGGGGAAATGTCGCTCGTGTAGAAGGCTAACTACACTGGTGGATGGGGCCACAGAACCTTCTGGATACAGGAGGTTCTCGATGATCTCTTACTGAAATTTGAGGAAGGATCGTGTTCTCCCAGCCTTACTGTAGAGAACAAAACTATTGTACATAGCCAATTGAATCAAATATACAGACACTTCTTATACCAGCGTCTGGTGCGTCGGTAAACTAAATACGGAGACAACATCTGGTCATTGAAGTCCACCCCTTCCATGAGCAAAATATAGTCGTGGACTGAGAGGGGCTTTTCAATGACACGGGTTGCTCGCTCAATTTGGATTGTCGTGTCTGCGTGAATGGAGGAGAGCATGTAAACGTCACGCTTGTCTCTCCATTTCACCGCGAGCAGTTCTTCGTTACACAAGGCAGCCCTCTCCCCCCTTGCAAGACGGGTGATAACGAGCCGTTGGGGGAAGCCCCGGCGACTAGATCGCACGGTGCCACAGGCGCAAATCTGTTCTAGAAACAAATGCCTAAAGAGGGCCACACTTGTGTAGAAATTGTCCACATAAAGATGGTACCCCTTGCCGAATAAGGGTAACACCAAGTCCCAGACTGTCTTCCCACTGCTCCCTAGGTAGTCAGGGCAACCGACCGGCTCCAGGGTCTGATCTTTTCCCTCATAGACACAAAATTTGTGGGTATAGCCTGTGGCCCTTTCACAGAGCTTATACAATTTTACCCCATACCGGGCACGCTTGCTTGGGATGTATTGTTTGAAGCCAAGGCGCCCGGTAAAATGTATTAGGGACTCGTCTATGCAGATGTTTTGCTCTGGGGTATACAAATCTGCAAATTTCTGGTTGAAATGGTCTATGAGGGGTCGAATTTTGTGGAGCCGGTCAAAAGCTGGGTGGCCTCTGGGACGGGAGGTGGTGTTGTCGCTAAAATGCAGGAAACGCAGGATGGTCTCAAATCGTGTCCTGGACATAGCAGCAGAGAACATGGGCATGTGATGAATTGGGTTCGTGGACCAATATGACCGCAATTCATGCTTTTTAGTTAGAGACATGTTGAGGAGAAGGCCAGAAAAATTTTAATTTCGGAAACTTGGACTGGTTTCCACCGGAAAGGCTGGGCATAAAAGCTTCCCGGGTTGGCGGTTATAAATTGTGTGGCATACCGATTTGTTTCTGCCACAACTAAGTTTAAGAGCTCCGCAGTCAAGAACAGCTCAAAAAATCCCAGGGCCGAACCGATCTGAGCCGTCTCAACCTGAACTCCAGACTGGGCGGTGAAAGGGGGAACTAATGGTGCGGCTGAAGTTGGTCACTGCCAATCAGGGTTTGCCAGCACCTCAGGGATTCTAGGGGCTCTACGGGCCTGTCTGTGCGGTGGCTGCGACGGGGTAACTACTGCACGTGCCACCGTACCAGCTTCAACTGCCCTTCTGGTGCTCACTACTTCACCATGTTGTCCGGCAGTGCTGGTACTAGGTCCAGGAAGGGCTGCGCTGCTGGTGTATGCCTCACCACGTGATCCGACAGCGCCAGCCCCACTCTGCTGCTCTTGAAGCGGATCCTGCGCAACCTGTGGTCTAGCGACACGGGGCCGGGTACGCCTGGTGCTATCAGGGACCTCAGCCTCCTCGTCCGAACTTTGGGTCAGAGAGCCACTGCTTTCTACAGGTTCATATTCTGACCCGCTAGATTCATCAGATGAGGGTTCCCACTCCTCATCCGACTGGGTCAGAATCCTGTAGGCCTCTTCAGAAGAATACCCCCTGTTTGACATTTGGGCAACTAAATTTAGGGGTATTCCCTGAGACTACCCAAGAAAAAAAGCAAGCCTGTCTTACAAATGGGAGGCTAGCAAAGTACCGGAGGCCGCTGCGGTTGATAAAAAATATCAAAACAGATTTTTTTATCGCCGCAGCGCGTGTAAAATGAATGTGCAGTGATCAAAAAAATAATAATTTTGGTCACTGCGGTGGGGCGGGCGTGGGTGAACGCACGTGTGGGCGACCGATCAGACCTGATCGGGCAAACACTGCGTTTTTGGTGGAGGGCGAGCTAAGGTGACACTAATACTATTATAGATCTGACCGTGATCAGTTTTGATCACTTACAGATACTATAAAAGTACAAATGCTGATTATCGATACGCTAAACAGCGAATAAGTGACTGTGGTGCGGTGGGCTGGGCGCTAACTGATCCCTAAACTACCTAACCGAGGGGCCTAAACTATCCCTAAAACCTAACAGTCAATACCAGTGAAAAAAAAAGTGACAGCTTACACTGATCACTTTTTTCCTTTCACTAGTGATTGACAGGGGCGATCAAAGGGGTGACCAAAGGGTTAATTGGGGTGCAGGGGGTGATCTGGGGCTAAAGTGTACTGTTGGTGCTACTCACTGTGATCTCTGCTCCTCTGCTGGATCCAACCGACGAAAAGGACCAGCAGAGGAGCAGACAAGCCATATAACAGATAATATTTACTAATATGATCTGTTATATGGCTTGTGATTCGTTTTTTTGAAAATCGCCAGCCTGCCAGCCAATGATCGTTGCTGGCAGGCTGGTGACGAACTTGTCCTTTAACTTTTGCCGGCCCGCGATGCGCATGCGTGGGCCGGCTCTGACCGAAATCTCGCGTCTCGCGAGATGACGCACGGATGCGTCCAGGTGGAAATAATCAACCACCTTCCGGACGCATCCGTGCGTAAGGCGGTCCGGAGGTGGTTAAGGTGAAAAATGGCAAAATCCTGAAGGGTTTAAAGGCATTTAAGGAGTTTATTTATAATAACATGTTTTTCAGTATTTTCAATCTTTCCCGGAGAACCTCTTTAACCACCTCCGGACCGCCTAACGCAGGATCGCGTTCCGGAGGTGGCAGCGCTGCGCACAGTCACGCATATATGCGTCATCTCGCGAGACGCGAGACTTCCTGCACACAGGCGCGCGCGCTCACAGGAACGGAAGGTAAGAGAGTTGATCTCCAGCCTGCCAGCGGCGATCGTTCGCTGGCAGGCTGGAGATGTGTTTTTTTTTAACCCCTAACAGGTATATTAGACGCTGTTTTGATAACAGCGTCTAATATACCTGCTACCTGGTCCTCTGGTGGTCCCCTTTGTTTGGATCGACCACCAGAGGACACAGGTAGCTCAGTAAAGTAGCACCAAGCACCACTACACTACACTACACCCCCCCCCCCGTCACTTATTAACCCCTTATTAGCCCCTGATCACCCCTGATCACCCCATATAGACTCCCTGATCACCCCCCTGTCATTGATTACCCCCTGTCATTGATCAACCCCCTGTAAAGCTCCATTCAGACGTCCGCATGATTTTTACGGATCCACTGATAGATGGATCGGATCCGCAAAACGCATCCGGACGTCTGAATGAAGCCTTACAGGGGCGTGATCAATGACTGTGGTGATCACCCCATATAGACTCCCTGATCACCCCCCTGTCATTGATCACCCCCCTGTCATTGATTACCCCCCTGTCATTGATTACCCCCCTGTAAAGCTCCATTCAGACGTCCGCATGATTTTTACGGATCCACTGATAGATGGATCGGATCCGCAAAACGCATCCGGACGTCTGAATGAAGCCTTACAGGGGCGTGATCAATGACTGTGGTTATCACCCCATGTAGACTCCCTGATCACCCCCCTGTAAAGCTCCATTCAGATGTCCGCATGATTTTTACGGATGCACTGATAGATGGATCGGATCCGCAAAACGCATCCGGACGTCTGAATGAAGCCTTACAGGGGCATGATCAATGACTGTGGTGATCACCCCATATAGACTCCCTGATCACCCCCCTGTCATTGATTACCCCCCTGTCATTGATCACCCCCCTGTAAAGCTCCATTTAGATGTCCGCATGATTTTTACGGATGCACTGATAGATGGATCGGATCCGCAAAACGCATCCGGACGTCTGAATGAAGCCTTACAGGGGCGTGATCAATGACTGTGGTGATCACCCCATATAGACTCCCTGATCACCCCCCTGTCATTGATTACCCCCCTGTAAAGCTCCATTCAGACGTCCGCATGATTTTTACGGATCCACTGATAGATGGATCGGATCCGCAAAACGCATCCGGACGTCTGAATGAAGCCTTACAGGGGCATGATCAATGACTGTGGTGATCACCCCATATAGACTCCCTGATCACCCCCCTGTCATTGATCACCCCCCTGTCATTGATTACCCCCCTGTCATTGATTACCCCCCTGTAAAGCTCCATTCAGACGTCCGCATGATTTTTACGGATCCACTGATAGATGGATCGGATCCGCAAAACGCATCCGGACGTCTGAATGAAGCCTTACAGGGGCATGATCAATGACTGTGGTGATCACCCCATATAGACTCCCTGATCACCCCCCTGTAAAGCTCCATTCAGATGTCCGCATGATTTTTACGGATGCACTGATAGATGGATCGGATCCGCAAAACGCATCCGGACGTCTGAATGAAGCCTTACAGGGGCATGATCAATGACTGTGGTGATCACCCCATATAGACTCCCTGATCACCCCCCTGTCATTGATTACCCCCCTGTCATTGATCACCCCCCTGTAAAGCTCCATTCAGATGTCCGCATGATTTTTACGGATGCACTGATAGATGGATCGGATCCGCAAAACGCATCCGGACGTCTGAATGAAGCCTTACAGGGGCGTGATCAATGACTGTGGTGATCACCCCATATAGACTCCCTGATCACCCCCCTGTCATTGATTACCCCCCTGTAAAGCTCCATTCAGATGTCCGCATGATTTTTACGGATGCACTGATAGATGGATCGGATCCGCAAAACGCATCCGGTTGTCTGAATGAAGCCTTACAGGGGCGTGATCAATGACTGTGGTGATCACCCCATATAGACTCCCTGATCACCCCCCTGTCATTGATTACCCCCCTGTAAAGCTCCATTCAGACGTCCGCATGATTTTTACGGATCCACTGATAGATGGATCGGATCCGCAAAACGCATCCGGACGTCTGAATGAAGCCTTACAGGGGCGTGATCAATGACTGTGGTGATCACCCCAAATAGACTCCCTGATCACCCCCCTGTCATTGATTACCCCCCTGTAAAGCTCCATTCAGATGTCCGCATGATTTTTAAGGATGCACTGATAGATGGATCGGATCCGCAAAACGCATCCGGACGTCTGAATGAAGCCTTACAGTGGCATGATCAATGACTGTGGTTATCACCCCATATAGACTCCCTGATCACCCCCCTGTCATTGATTACCCCCCTGTAAAGCTCCATTCAGATGTCCGCATGATTTTTACGGATGCACTGATAGATGGATCGGATCCGCAAAACGCATTCGGACGTCTGAATGAAGCCTTACACGGGCGTGATCAATGACTGTGGTTATCACCCCATATAGACTCCCTGATCACCCCCCTGTCATTGATCACCCCCCTGTCATTGATCAACCCCCTGTCATTGATCACCCCCCCTGTCATTGATCACCCCCCTGTCATTGATCACCCTCTGTAAGGCTCCATTCAGACATTTTTTTGCCCCAAGTTAGCGGAATTATTATTTTTTTTTCTTACAAAGTCTCATATTCCACTAACTTGTGTCAAAAAATAAAATCTCACATGAACTCACCATACCCCTCACGGAATCCAAATGCGTAAAATTTTTAGACATTTATATTCCAGACTTCTTCTCACGCTTTAGGGCCCCTAGAATGCCAGGGCAGTATAAATACCCCACATGTGACCCCATTTCGGAAAGAAGACACCCCCAGGTATTCCGTGAGGGGCATATTGAGTCCATGAAAGATTGAAATTTTTGTCCAAAGTTAGCGGAAAGGGAGACTTTGTGAGAAAAAAATTAAAAATATCAATTTCCGCTAACTTGTGCCAAAAAAAATAAATTTCTATGAACTCGCCATGCCCCTCATTGAATACCTTGGGGTGTCTTCTTTCCAAAATGGGGTCACATGTGGGGTATTTATACTGCCCTGGCATTCTAGGGGCCCCAAAGCGTGAGAAGAAGTCTGGTATCCAAATGTCTAAAAATGCCCTCCTAAAGGGAATTTGGGCACCTTTGCGCATCTAGGCTGCAAAAAAGTGTCACACATCTGGTATCTCCGTACTCAGGAGAAGTTGGGGAATGTGTTTTGGGGTGTCATTTTACATATACCCATGCTGGGTGAGAGAAATATCTTGGTCAAATGCCAACTTTGTATAAAAAAATGGGAAAAGTTGTCTTTTGCCAAGATATTTCTCTCACCCAGCAAGGGTATATGTAAAATGACACCCCAAAACACATTCCCCACCTTCTCCTGAATACGGCGATACCACATGTGTGACACTTTTTTGCAGCCTAGGTGGGCAAAGGGGCCCATATTCCAAAGAGCACCTTGAGGATTTCACAGGTCATTTACCTACTTACCACACATTAGGGCCCCTGGAAAATGCCAGGGCAGTATAACTACCCCACAAGTGACCCCATTTTGGAAAGAAGACACCCCAAGGTATTCTGTGAGGGGCATGGCGAGTTCCTAGAATTTTTTATTTTTTGTCACAAGTTAGTGGAAAATGCTGATTATTTTTTATTTTTTTTTTTTCATACAAAGTCTCATATTCCACTAACTTGTGACAAAAAATAGAAACTTCCATGAACTCACTATGCCCATCAGCGAATACCTTGGGGTCTCTTCTTTCCAAAATGGGGTCACTTGTGGGGTAGTTATACTGCCCTGGCATTCTAGGGGCCCAAATGTGTGGTAAGGAGTTTGAAATCAAATTCTGTAAAAAATGACCTGTGAAATCCGAAAGGTGCTCTTTGGAATATGAGCCCCTTTGCCCACCTAGGCTGCAAAAAAGTGTCACACATCTGGTATCTCCGTACTCAGGAGAAGTTGGGGAATGTGTTTTGGGGTGTCATTTTACATATACCCATGCTGGGTGAGAGAAATATCTTGGCAAAAGACAACTTTTCCCATTTTTTTATACAAAGTTGGCATTTGACCAAGATATTTCTCTCACCCAGCATGGGTATATGTAAAATGACACCCCAAAACACATTCCCCAACTTCTCCCGATTACGGAGATACCAGATGTGTGACACTTTTTTGCAGCCGAGGTGGGCAAAGGGGCCCATATTCAAAAGAGCACCTTTCGGATTTCACAGGTCATTTTTTACAGAATTTGATTTCAAACTCCTTACCACATATTTGGGCCCCTAGAATGCCAGGGCAGTATAACTACCCCACAAGTGACCCCATTTTGGAAAGAAGAGACCCCAAGGTATTCGCTGATGGGCATAGTGAGTTCATAGAACTTTTTATTTTTTGTCACAAGTTAGTGGAATATGAGACTTTGTAAGAAAAGAAAAAAAAAATCATCATTTTCCGCTAACTTGTGACAAAAAATAAAAAGTTCTATGAACTCACTATGCCCATCAGCGAATACCTTAGGGTGTGTACTTTCCGAAATGGGGTCATTTGTGGGGTGTTTGTACTGTCTGGCCATTGTAGAACCTCAGGAAACATGACAGGTGCTCAGAAAGTCAGAGCTGCTTCAAAAAGCGGAAATTCACATTTTTGTACCATAGTTTGTAAACGCTATAACTTTTACCCAAACCATTTTTTTTTTACCCAAACATTTTTTTTTTATCAAAGACATGTAGAACAATAAATTTAGAGCAAAATTTCTATATGGATTTTGTTTTTTTTTTGCAAAATTTTACAACTGAAAGTGAAAAATGTCATTTTTTTGCAAAAAAATCGTTAAATTTCGATTAATAACAAAAAAATTAAAAATGTCAGCAGCAATGAAATACCACCAAATGAAAGCTCTATTAGTGAGAAGAAAAGGAGGTAAAATTCATTTGGGTGGTAAGTTGCATGACCGAGCAATAAACGGTGAAAGTAGTGTAGGTCAGAAGTGTAAAAAGTGGCCTGGTCTTTCAGGGTGTTTAAGCACTGGGGGCTGAGGTGGTTAAGAAGCTTTTTTCTAAATTATCAGTCAAATTTTCATGAAAATCTTAATGTCCCCTAACAGTGTGTCTATGAGAACCCCATATTTTATCTTGGTTACATCCTCTAAGTGAGAAGGGAGCGGGGAAGGTGTGGCCGGAGGACCTCGGGTTTTCCGGGTCTGGCCACCACCAATCGCTCTCCCTATAGGATTGAATGGGAGCACAGTGCACTTGCATGGCCACCGCTCCCATTGATTTCTATGGTGCCGACGGAAATAGCCGAGCCAGTGTTCAATTTATTTGCACTGCCCACAGGGTTACAGGGTTACACAAGGTTACTGCTATGTAACACAAAATTACAGTTGAGCAATCCCGAACTTTAGGTTTTTCGGCACCCAGACCCGAACCCGAACATTTACATAAAAGTTCGGGTTCGGGTTCAGTGTTCGGCGCTTTCTTGGCACTTTTTGAAAGGCTGCACAGCAGCCAATCAACAAGCGTCATAGTACATGCTCCAAAAGGCCATCACAGCCATGCCTACTATTGGCATGGCTGTGATTGGCCAACTGCAGCATGTGACCCAGCCTCTATTTAAGCTGGAGTCACGTAGCGCCGCACGTCACTCTGCTCGGATTAGTGTAGGGAGAGTCTGCAGCTGCTGTGAGGGAGAGTTCAGGGAGAAATCTCATCAAGAACTGCATTTTTTACTCAGCGATCTACAGCAAATGTGTTTTGTGGGGGCAGTGCACAATTTTTTTAAGCCTGCCCTGAGCCAACTACTGCTGAAAACTAACTTTTTTTTACTTCAGTTTGTCAATATCAATACATAATTGGCAGTCATTTTATGCAACGATAGTGCACCAGCACAGGCTATCTGTATGTCTGCAAGTCCAGGAATATAGGTTTTTGCTTACTGGGGTTAAAAATTTTTTTTTTCATATAGTGCATATCTAGGATTAGACCTGCATAAATGAGTGTCACATTTAGACCAGAAATACATCTTTTTGCTTACTGGGGTGAAAAAAACCTCTAATATACTGCACATCTGGGATTAGACATGCATAGGTGACTGTCACATTTAGGCCAGAAATATGGCTTTTTGGTTACTGGGGTGAAAAAACCCTCTGATATACTGCACATCTAGGACCGATCCCGAACTTTAGGTTTTTCGGCACCCAGACCCGAACCCGAACATTTACGTAAAAGTTCGGGTTCGGGTTCAGTGTTCGGCGCTTTCTTGGCACTTTTTGAAAGGCTGCACAGCAGCCAATCAACAAGCGTCATAGTACATGCTCCAAAAGACCATCACAGCCATGCCTACTATTGGCATGGCTGTGATTGGCCAACTGCAGCATGTGACCCAGCCTCTATTTAAGCTGGAGTCACGTAGCGCCGCACGTCACTCTGCTCGGATTAGTGTAGGGAGAGTCTGCAGCTGCTGTGAGGGAGAGATCAGGGAGAAATCTTATCAAGAACTGCTTTTTTTACTCAGCGATCTACAGCAAATGAGTTTTGTGGGTGCAGTGCACAATTTTTTTAAGCCTGCCCTGAGCCAACTACTGCTGAAAACGAACTTTTTTTACTTCAGTTTGTCAATATCAATACATAATTGGCAGTCATTTTATGCAACGATAGTGCACCAGCACAGGCTATCTGTATGTCTGCAAGTCCAGGAATACAGGTTTTTGCTTACTGGGGTTAAAAAAAAATTTTTTTTCATATAGTGCATATCTAGGATTAGACCTGCATAAATGAGTGTCACATTTAGGCCAGAAATACATCTTTTTGCTTACTGGGGTGAAAAAACCCTCTAATATACTGCACATCTGGGATTAGACATGCATAGGTGACTGTCACATTTAGGCCAGAAATATGGCTTTGTGATTACTGGGGTGAAAAAACCCTCTAATATACTGCACATCTGGGATTAGACGTGCATAAGTGAGTGTCACATTTAGGCCAGAAATATGGCTTTTTGGTTACTGGGGTGAAAAAACCCTCTGATATACTGCACATCTAGGATTAGATGTGCATAAGTGACTGTCACATTTAGGCCAGAAATACATATTTTTGCTTTCTGGGGTGAAAAAACCCTCTAATATACTGCACATCTTGGATTAGACGTTAATAAGTGACTGTCACATTTAGGCCAGAAATACGGCTTTGTGCTTACTGGGGTGAAAAAACCCTCTAATATATTGCACATCTGGGATTAGACGTGCATAAGTGACTGTCACATTTAGGCCAGAAATACAGCTTCGTGCTTACTTGGGTGAAAAAAACCTCTGATATACTGCACATCTGGGATTAGACATGCATAAATTACTGTGAAATTTAGGCCACAACCGCTGTCATATAGAGCTAAAAAATTTTTTTTAGTGCAATACCCAACATCAGGGTTTTTATTGGCGGTTAATTATTTTTAACAGACTTAACCACTTTTTACTTTGCTTTGTGAACGCTAACTATGAGGCAAACATCTAATAAGGGACGCGGTCGTGGTGGTGGTGGTGTTGGTGTAGCCTCTGGTGCAGGGAGAGGATGTGGCCGTTCTGCCACAGCTACACGTCCTACTGAAACTACTACCTCAGGTACCAGTAGCCGCCAGAATCTACAGCGATATTTGGTCGGGCCTAATGCCGTTTAAGGATGGTAAGGCCTGAGCAAGTACAGGCGCTAGTCTATTGGGGTGGCCGACAGTGGATCCAGCATGTTCACATTATCTCCCACCCAGTCTTCTGCAGAAAGCACACAGGTGGCGCCTGAAACCCATGCCCATCTGTCTGTCACATCACCCCCGTGCATAACCGGGAACCTGTCTGAGCCTGAAGTCATGCAGCAGTCTCTTATGCTGTTTGAAGACTCTGCTGACAGGGTTTCCCAAGGGCATCCGCCTAGCTCTTCCCCAGGGGTGGAAGACATAGAATGCACTGACGCACAACCACTTATGTTTCCTGATGAGGACATGGGAATACAACCTCAGCACGTCTCTGATGATGACGAAACACAGGTGCCAACTGCTGCGTCTATCTGCAGTGTGCAGATCGAAAAGGAGGTCAGGGAGGATGACTGGGTGGAAGACGATGCAGGGGACAATGAGGTCCTAGACCCCACATGGAATGAAGGTCGTGCCACTGACTTTCAGAGTTCGGAGGAAGAGTCAGTGGTGAGACCGAGCCAACAGCGTAGTAAAAGCGGGAGCAGGGTGCAAAAGCAGAGCAGCCGTCGCCAAAACAGTTCGCCTGCTACTGACCACCGTCACCAGGGACTGAGCACACCAAAGGCAGCTTCAAGGAGTTCCCTGGCATGGCACTTCTTCACACAATGTGCTGACGACAAGACCTGAGTGGTTTGCACGCTGTGCCATCAGAGCCTGAAGCGAGGCATTAACGTTCTGAACCTTAGCACAACCTGCATTACCAGGCATCTACATGCGAGACATGGGCTGCAGTGGAGTAAGCACCTTCAAAACCAAGAAAGGGCTCAGGACCCTCCTGCTCCCTCTTCTGTTGCTGCCTTGGCCTCTTCCTCCGCCTCTGGAGGAACGTTGGCACCTGCCGCCCAGCAAACAGAGGATGTGCCACCAACAACACCACCTTCGTCACCAAGCATCTCCACCATGTCACACGAAAGCGTTCAGCTCTCCATCTCACAAACCTTTGAGAGAAAGCGTAAATTCCCACCTAGCCACCCTCGATCCCTGGCCCTGAATGCCAGCATTTCTAAACTACTGGCCTTTGAAATGCTGTCATTCAGGCTGGTGGAGAGGAACAGCTTCAAACAGCTCATGTCGCTTGCTGTCCCACAGTACGTCGTTCCCAGCCACCACTACTTCTCCAGGAGAGCCGTGCCCTCCCTGCACAACCAAGTATCGGATAAAATCAAGTGGGCACTGCGCAACGCCATCTGTGGCAAGGTCCACCTAACCACAGATACGTGGACCAGTAAGCACGGCCAGGGACGCTATATCTCCCTAACTGCACGCTGGGTAAATGTAGTGGTGGTTGGCCCCAGGCGGAGAGCTGTTTGGCGCACGTCCTTCCGCCGCCAAGGATCGCAGGGCATCATTCTTTGCCTCCTGTTGCCTCCTCTTCCTACTCGGCTTCATCCTCCTCTTCTACCACCTCCTCATCCGGTCAGCGACAGACCTTCACCACCAACTTTAGCACAGCCAGGGGTAAACTTCAGCAAGCCGTTCTGAAACTGATGTGTTTGGGGGACAGGCCCCACAAAGCGCAGGAGTTGTGGCAGGGTATAGAACAACAGACCGACGAGTGGTTGCTGCCAGTGAGCCTCAAGCCCGGCCTGGTGGTGTGCGATAATGGGCAAAATCTCGTTGCAGCTCTGGGACTAGCCGGTTTGACGCACATCCCTTGCCTGGGGCATGTGCTGAATTTGGTGGTGCAGAAAATCATTCACAACTACCCCGACATGTCAGAGCTGCTGCGTAAAGTGCGTGCCGTCTGTGCGCGCTTCCGGCGCTCGGCTGTCTGCTCTACAGCGTAACTTTGGCCTTCCCGCTCACCGCCTCATTTGCGACTTGCCCACCAGGTGGAACTCCACCTTGCACATGCTGGAGAGACAGTGCGAGCAGCAGCAGGCCATAGTGGAGTTTCAGCTGCAGCACGCACGGGTGAGTCGCACTGCGGAACAGCACCACTTCACCACCAATGACTGGGCCTCCATGCAAGACCTGTGTGCCCTGTTGCGCTGTTTTGAGTACTCCACCAACATGGCCAGTGGCGATGACGCCGTTATCAGCATTACAATACCACTTCTATGTCTCCTTGAGAAAACACTTAGGGCGATGATGGAAGAGGATGTGGCCCAGGACGAGGAGGAGGAAAAGGGGTCATCTCTAACACTTTCAGGCCAGTCTTTTAGAAGTGGCTCAGAAAGAGGATTTTTGTAACAGCAGAGGCCAGGTACAAATTTGGCCAGCCAGGGCCCACTACTGGAGCAGGAGGAGGAGGAGGAGGATGGGGATTAATCATGTTCACAGCTGGGTGGCATCCAACGCAGCTCGGGCCCATCACTGGTGCATGGCTGGGGGGATACGGAGGATGCAGACGATACGCCTCCCATAGATGACAGCTTGTCCTTACCTCTGGGCAGCCTGGCACACATGAGCGACTACATGCTGCAGTGCCTGCGCAACGACAGCAGAGTTGTCCATATTTTAACGTGTGCTGACTAATGGGTGGCCACCCTGCTGAATCCCTGTTACAAAGACAATGTGCTGTCCTTAATTCCCTCACTGGAGCGTGATCGAAAGATGCGCGACTACAGGCGCACGCTGGTAGACGCGCTTCTGAGAACATTCCCGACTGATGCCGGGGGACAAGTGGAAGCACAAGGCGAAGGCAGGGGAGGAGGAAGAGGTCGCCAACGCAGCTATGTCAGCGCCAGCACTTCAGAAGGCAGGGTTAGCATGGCCGACATGTGGAAAAGCTTTGTCACCGGCCCCAACTGCTGATATGGAGCGTGTTAGCAGGAGGCAGCATTTGAACAACATGGTGGAACAGTACCTGTGCACACGCCTACACGTACTGACTGATTATTCTGCCCCATTCAACTTCTGGGTCTCCAAATTGTCCACATGGCCAGAGCTTGCCCTGTATGCCTTGGAGGTGCTGGCCTGCCCTGCAGCCAGTGTACTCTCTGAACATGTATTTAGCACGGCAGGAGGCGCCATTACAGACAGACGCAGACGCCTGTCCACAGCCAACGTGGACAAGCTCACTTTCATTAAAATGAACCAGGCTTGGATCCCTCAGGACTTGTCCGTACCTTGTGCAGAATAGACAGTTCTAACAGCCTCAACCATCCATCCTTGTACTCCAGTGCACTTATTCCTTTTATTTTTTTTATATGTCCCAATATTTTGGGGGATACCCCTATGTAAAAATGCAAAATAACACACATCTGTGTTGGCTACCTATTCCTCCTTCGCCGCTTCCACCTAGACCGCCACGTGAGCCTACATGGCCACATCCACTGCCTCCTCAACCTCTTCCTCCTACATCATTCCTAATTGTTATTTTTTTAAGGTCTTTTATGTTTTTTTAATTCATTTCCCTATCCACATTTGTTTGCAGAGCATTTGCCGTGCTCTTAAGCAAATTTTGCTGCCATTTGCAGCCCTCTAGCTCTTTCCATGACATTTTTACAGCCATTTTAGTGCTCAAAAGTCCGGGTCCCCATTGACATCAATGGGGTTCGGGGTCAAGTTCGGGCACCGAACCCGAATTTTTTTTTCAAGTTCGGCCGAACCTGCCGAACCCGAACATCCAGGTGTCCGCTCAACTCTGCACAAAATCACAGTAACTGTTTGACTAACAGAAGCCATTAAATATCAATGTGAACATGCCACAAACAGCAGAGTAAGACATGTGTATCACCCCAATTTTTGAATCAGGGCCTAATAGAGTTGCTTATCTATTAAAGGGGTTGTCCGGGATCAAAGTAATTTTTAAAACGTTAATAATCACCTTGACATTACGCAGTAAAGTCATCATGATGCTCTGTGTATTTTATTTTCATCCCTTTTGCTCCTGTGAGTCCCTAATACTGATGCCAGTATTGTTTACATAGCAGCTCCTGTGCTATGTCATTTCCGGCCACACTACCTTATGGGTCCCACAAGGCTGCGTGACTCTGCAGCTGGATCTCACATGCCTTTCCACTCCCCCTAATCAGTATTCCGCCTCCTGCCACTCATACTCCTCTTCAGTATAACCACCTTTTTCTAAGCATACAAACTGAATCCCTCCCTGCTTCCATGTATCTGCTCTCTGCTAGCATTGCATAAAAGAAAATAGTGGCAGGGAGCGATCAAACTGGCATGTAGGGACATGGGAGGCATAGTTAGCACCCATACTGTAGCACATCCCATTCATTGCAAATGACCATGGGAGACGTGCACTATGCTAAATAGCATAGTTTGCTGCCTCCAATAGAACCTCCTTCTACTCCTAATAACACTCCTCTATGGCCGGTGACGTCATCGGCAGAGGGGGGCGTTCCTTAGTGAGGCGACGTCCCTCCTCCAAATACTGCCTCCTTCTTCCCAGACTAACGCCCTCTGTGCCCGGTGATGTCACAGAGGGCCGTGGTTTAGCTGACATTTCCCTCCTACTGACAGCCTCCTTGCTAGCTGCAGAACGATCCTGTGTGCTGGTGACGTCACCGGGCTGCTTGCTAAGCGGAAGAAGAGGCTTAGCACACCAGTAAGGAGCCCGGTACGTCACTGAATCTTTGAAAATCTGAACTTCCGGCAGAGAATTTATGAAATAAATACAGGGCATCAGAAAACTCTGGCAAAGGTAGGACAGGAATGTATGTAAAATGTATGTGCTTGTTGTACCCTTAAAACAATGTCCCCAATCCCGGACAACCCCTTTAATAAATGTGGATATTGTAGAATCTGCTAAACTTTGGGATGCCAGTTAATTATAAATTAACAAAATAGCTACTGCTACTATAAAAGGGGATTTATTTATAGTACGGGGAGTTATACATAAAAGGTTAACTATCTAAGTAAAGGACAGGGACAAAGGGAACATTCAGGTCAGGGGTAGGAAAGGAAGAGCCTAACTAGCTATCTATGTACAGTCTTATATACTAGTCATACATACATACACATAGCACATACAATGCTCGTCCCTGAAACACCTCACAGATACTGTCTTAGCCATTCAGCACAGCCAATTTATAGTCTGTAGACACAGTTGTAGAGGTTAAAGCCTTCCTGTAGTCCAAAGCTGTCCTTCCTCTGAAGGTCAGAGATTTGCAGAAGAGGTCACCGCAGGCCATAGCCCCCTTAGTTCTGGAAGCATCATCAATAACGTGTTCGTTCACAGGTGTGCCTCTCAGGGAGCAAGTATTGACTCTACGGCATGGTGACTCTTGATTTCATATATAAAACAGCAGTTTCTGTTGTCTGTTGAGCAGATAGGACCTGTCCACTGCTATTGCTTTAGGGGAGCGTTGCTTAAGTATTTAGTGTCCATTTCCGCTCTGCTGTAAAGACCTCAATTCAGGAGTCAATAAAATGCTGGGCTTCCAACAGGCATGCCACAAACAGTAGATTGAGACAGGTGTATCGCCCCAATATCTGAATCAGGGCCTAATAGAATTGCTTATCTATTAATCAATGTGAACATGCCACACACAGTAGAATGAGACAATTGTATCACCCCAATTTGTGAATCAGGGCCCAATTGAATTGCTTAACTATTAATCAATGTGTCTATTTATAACAAAACAGATTAAGTATTAATGGTGCAGCAAGTGAACTAGATAAATTTGCCTATATAGTAGACTGCCTATTGACAATGAGTCTGATGCACAGTATGTCTATGTATAACAGAACAGATTAAGAATGAATAGTGCAACAGGGGAACAAGATGCAAAGGACGATTACACTGAGCTAGCACTGTCCCAGCAGTCTACTTATACTCTCCGTACAGTGTCTAAATTCTCTCCCTACAACCTCCCTACACTGCCCATGCACTATCCCTATCCAATATTCTGCAATTAAAAGCTTTCACACACACTGTCCTTAGCGCTTGCCATGTCTCTCCCTATGTTTCAGTGAAATGGTAGCGACGTGCGGGATGAGACTTTTATAGGGATGTGTCATCACAGGGCATAGCTATCTGCTGATTAGCTGCCTACACGGCATTATGGGTAATATCACATTGATGGTCTTCTCACTTTGTAACACATTTAGCTGCCATTTTAGGAAAAAAACAATTCATTACCACGAAGAATGAGGAAATTTGGATTAGTGACAAATCAAATTTTTCCAGAAATTCGGATCAAAGTCAATTTGCTTCACTTTGATTCGCTCAACACTAATTATAACACATAGCTCACAGCATGTGGGTCATTTTTTGTAATTATAATCCAAACACTGTTTTGAGATTATAGATACCTGGTTCCAGTAGAATGCTGGTTGCTTGGACCATCACCTGCCATATATATATATATATATATATATATATAATTTTTATTTATTTTAATTTTTTTTTACATTAAAAAATTATAGGTAATCCTAGCTTTTTTTTTATATCCAAAATTAAGTAAAATTTGATATAAGCATTTATAGAGTATGAGACTTTAATTAAATCCTAATTGAAATTAAAATTTTACTAATGACAACATTAGAAAACATTTTATTTTCCAATTTGGTACTTGGGTCAAATTACAACTTTTGAAACTTGCTGTGATATTTATTTTTATTTTTACTGTCTTTGTGATTTTTTTTTATTGTATGATATTTTTGTTAATTTATCTACAATGTATTAAAATGCTAATAACTGTCCCCCATGGTGATTTGTTAATCCACTAGGGTAAACACTCACTAAACCTTCTCTGTATGTGGTCTGTGACTGAAGTCTCTTTCATGTGCCTTTTCAAAATCAGTTTCAATAAAATCATAGGAACTAATAGCAATTTATCAGGTAATCATGTAACATAAACAAACTGAGGTTTTACAGATTTTACAGATTTAGTAACTATCTCTATCTGAAAATCTGAGTATACTTTATAACCTTCAGAATTACATGCAGAAAACTCCATGAATTGGTGCAGGTCTGGCTGCTTAGATTCAGCCTATCTTCTGAAATAAGGAGTTCCTTTACAGATTTTATGAGCACAATAGAGCCCCTGCCAAGTTGATGTATTGAACTGTGCTTGAATGGCATTGTGTTGCATTCCCTTGCATTATAAGTGACCGTAAAAACCTTTGATAGGGTCAGGTGGACTTTTATGTAGTCAGTTCTTCATAAGTTCCACCTCCTGGACCCTTTAATATATGCAACTTTTTATATTGTATATTAATGCTTCTGCATCTTAAGCGGTCAATGGAGATTTATCACTTCCCTTTAGGATTAGCAATAGAAACCAACAGGGATACCCCCTTTCCACACTTTTATTTGTATTGGTATTAGAACCCCTCTTACAGTTATTACGCACTGACTCTTCCATCAAGGGGGTTCTCCCCTAGAGACTAGGATCACAGGATCGCAGCGTTTGCCAACGCCCTTTTCATCATGACTGCTGACCCAGAGTGTTTCTCTCACTTAAAGTGTTATAGCTCTTTATCTAATTTTAAGGTTAACATGAAAAAAATATTTCGTTATATGTATTGGATTATCCCTTACACGTCAGTAAAATTTGGCCTTTTCTTTCCTCTTTGATACCTAGGGGTCAAAATCAGCCCAGATATTTCGCAATTGTTTTCCCTTAATTTTACTCCCCTGTTTCACTCTATTATTTCTAGCTTAGAAAAACTTGATTTCCCCGTGATCTCTTGGTTTGGTCTTGATCTTACAGTATGTCCCTAATAATTCCCCACTTAACCTACCTGCAGCAGGTATTTTCTATTCCTGTCACCAAAACATAACATGACCAGCTGAGAAAAATATTAAAGTCCTTTATTGGACAAGGTAAACAGGCACATCTCTCATATGCTACTTTATCCAGACCTAAAACGTTGGGGGGTATTTTCCTTCCGGACCCAGAGCTATAAGGCAAGGCAGTACTGATACCTAGGGTAGGAGATTAGTTAGGGCTCTGCCTCACAAATCCTGGGTGTCCAGGTGAACAATCTTTGGTGGTCTCTCCCTTTGGATGTCTTTTGTTGGGAAATGTGACTTCCCCTCTTTTGCCAGCATATATAAGTCCTGTGAGAAAAAAAGACTACTCTGACCACTTGGAAATTGTTTCAAACCTCACATTCTATTATCCTTTTTCCATCACCATTATTGAACTCGTCGGATATTTTTCACTTAGCTCCTACAGCCTTCAGGGAGGTGACCCATATATCATTGAGAGATTCTAGCTCTCCCCTCTCCGTGCAATATGGTGATGATGGCCGATCTTGGAGATGGATGAGATGAATAGACAATTGCAGTTACGAGGTTTTCCTGTGCACTCTATCTTATTTCTACGATCTTAACTGGGTTAGCAAGGGAAACCTGATCCGTCCATTAGTTTGGTTTGAGGGATTAATCAGTTGCCAATCCTCGCCCTCTGAGGTTATCTCCCAACTTTATAAAATACTAAGCTTCCCTGCACCCTTCCTCACTCCAGCCAATCTATGCCAATGTGAGCATGATATGTCCTTGGAATTTAATACACAAGAGCAGAATTTTATTCTCCTGGCTACACATAAGCCCTCAAGGTATGGTAGGATACAGGAAAATTGATATAAAGTTCTCACCCATTGGTATAAAGCCCCAGACAAAACATGTTTCTATAGGCGGTTTTGCTTTGGACACATGCTGGTGGTATTGAAAGAAACAGGCACCTTCCTTTACATATGGTGGCAATGCCCCTTTGTCTTGGATTGGTGGATGCAAATCTTTAATATTAGTAATCAAGGTGGCAGCACTAGGTTCCCCATATTGCCTGTTAGTGCACTTCTGGGTCTATACCAATCTATAGATGATAATTGGCCTTCTCACTTGTTTTAACAGCTTTTTGCAGCTTGCTTCCTTCTCCTGAAATATTGGCTATCTACTGAATTGCCGTCATTTAAACATTGTAAACAAAAAATTGATCAGATTTACAGATTTAGGGTGATTTCATCAAGGGAAATATACTGATGAGCAAAAGGGTAACAATGTTTTGAACTTTTGACTTTTAAGCTCCATATCTCACCATCCACTACAGCTTCGAATGTGAGACTACCATAATTTTATAGACAATCATGTTACCTATCTTATACATAAATCGGACTTGTAACTATTTAGCATATGATTAATTATGCAGATTCTTGTCAAACAACTGCATTGTTAGGGCTTGTTCACATCACCTTTATGTATTCCGTTATGGCTTTCCGTTATAAAATGGTTATAACTAGAGATGAGCAAATTTTTCAAAAATTTAATTCGGACGGTTCTCCAAATTAAAAAAAAAACAACTTGGTTTGATCCGAATTTATTTGCGGCGAATCACGTAAAAAAACGGCTATTTCCTGGCTGCAGAGAGCCTTTACAGTGGTGTAGAACACTGTGCTTTGTAGTAGCATGCATAGGGAGTCTGCTGTGGTAGTGAAATAATACTGTGAGCCAGTATGACATGCAGATGACAGGCGTCGCTCTTAGGCCCCTTTCACACGAGCGAGTATTCCGCGCGGATGCGATGCGGGAGGTGAACGCATTGCACCCGCACTGAATACTGACCCATTCATTTCTATGGGGCTGTGCACACGAGCGGTGATTTTCACGCATCACTTTTGCGTTGCGTGAAAATCGCAGCATGCTCCTCTTTGTGCGTTTTTCACGTAACGCAGGCCCCATAGAAATGAATGGGGTTGCGTGAAAATCGCAAGCATCCGCAAGCAAGTGCGGATGCGGTGCGATTTTCACGCACGGTTGCTAGGAGACGATCGGGATGGAGACCCGAACCTTATTATTTTCCCTTATAACATGGTTATAAGGGAAAATAATAGCATTCTGAATACAGAATGCTAAGTAAAACAGGGCTGGAGGGGGTTAAAAAAAATAAAAAATCATTTAACTCACCTTAATCCACTTGCTCGCGATGCGGGCATCTCCGTCTGACTCTTTTACTGTATAGGACCTGTGGAGAGCATTAACTATAGTTTAAGGACCTGGGATGACGTCACTCCGGTCATCACATGGTACGTCACATGATCTTTTACCATGGTGATTCACCATGGTAAAAGATCATGTGACGTACCATGTGATGACCAGAGTGACGTCATCCCAGGTCCTTAAACTATAGTTAATGCTCTCCACAGGTCCTATACAGTAAAAGAGTCAGACGGAGATGCCCGCATCGCGAGCAAGTGGATTAAGGTGAGTTAAATGATTTTTTATTTTTTTTAACCCCCTCCAGCCCTGTTTTACTTAGCATTCTGTATTCAGAATGCTATTATTTTCCCTTATAACCATGTTATAAGGGAAAATAATACTATTTACAGAACACCGATCCCAAGCCCGAACTTCTGTGAAGAAGTTCGGGTTTGGGTACCAAACACGCGCGATTTTTCTCACGCGAGTGCAAAACGCATTACAATGTTTTGCACTCGCGCGGAAAAATCGCGGGTGTTCCCGCAACGCACCCGCACATTTTTCCGCAACGCCCGTATGAAAGAGGCCTTAGGCCCCTTTCACACGAGCGAGTTTTCCGCGCGGGTGCAATGCGTGACGTGAACGCATAGCACCCGCACTGAATCCTGACCCATTCATTTCAATGGGTCTGTGTACATGAGCGTTGTTTTTCACGCATCAGTTCTGCATTGCGTGAAAATCGCAGCATGTTCTATATTCTGCTTTTTTCAGCCCTGGCCCCATAGAAGTGAATGGGGCTGCGTGAAAAACGCATTGCATCCGCAAGCAAGTGCGGGTGCGATGCGTTTTTCACTGATGGTTGCTAAGAGATGTGGTTTGTAAACCTTCAGTTTTTTATCACGCGCGTGAAAAACGCATCAAAACGCATTGCACCCGCGCAGAAAAAACTGAACGCAATCGCAGACAAAACTGACTGAACTTGCTTGCAAAATAGTGCGAGTTTCACTGAACGCACCCTGAACGCATCAGGACCTTATCCATCACACTCGTGTGAAAGGGGCCTTAGAATCACTGCACATTTTACTTATTTGGACAGTCACAGGGCCAAAACTGAACAAATAACTCAAGTATGAACTCAGCCATACAGGTCGATGTTAGCACCAAGAAGAAGCACACTCCTTTTACACCGTCGTCAGCTGATTTCACATAGATGTCTACAGAACCTGTTCTATTAAACGCTAATACAAGTAGAGCCCCCCGACAGAGTGGAGAGGGTGTCAGCAGTAAGTTTGTGTTTGTTTGATGTCACTGATTATTTTGCCCTTCCTCTGATCCGTCAGAACAATAACCCATAAAAAACGGATCCTGTCTGTTGAGCATCCGCCTTCACTCGGTCAGCATTTAGTTAGTAATCCATCAGTATTGCTAATGCCAAAAAAAACAGGAGAGGATCCAAAACAGAGATAACACGTGAATGGAATATTTGCATGTCTTCTGTATTTTCTACCCACTCCTGCTTTTGGCTACCAAATGACAAGCCAATTCTGATAAGCTTACAGCTCCTACACAGACGGGATCAGTTGTGCGTATCATTTTTCCTTCCTTCTGACAGATCAGAAGAAGGGTCAAAAAAATGATGATGTCAGCCAGGCCGAAAGGCAAAATAGTGTCCCAGTCATGAACCGGGGAGGGTGGGAACAGCATGAGAAGTCCACAGAGTGGCCCTATGACATAGTTGTGAGGTGGAAGCAGCATGAAGAGACCATAGAGTGGCCCAATGTCAGAGTCTGAAGGTAGCAGCAGCATCAGGAGGAGGCCACAGAGTGGCACAATGACAGTGTGGACACAGCGGCAGCATCAGGAGGCCACAGAGCAGCACAATGACAGAGTGTAGAGGTGGAAGCAGCATCAGGAGGTCACAGAGTGGCAAGGTGACATGGTGTGGAGGTGGCAGCAGCATCAGAAGACACAGAGTGGCAAGGGGACCAAGTGTGGAGGTGGCAGCAGCATGAGGAGAACACAGAGTGGCAAGATGGCATAGTGTGGAGGTAGCAAAAGCATTAGGAGCCCATAATGTGGCAAGGTGACATAGTGTGTAGGTGGCAACAGCATCAGGAGACCACAGAGTGACCCTGTGACCGAGTTGGGAGGTGGGTGGCAATACCAGTACCAGCTAAATATAGTGGGTGAAAGAAGGAGCACTTGGCATCAGATATGTGGCATCAGGTGGGTGGCAGCATCAGAATAGTTCTGAGGCAGGTAGCCAGAAGAAACCGGTCTCTTTTGTCAAAGTGTTGGTGTGGCACCATGGATGATCTAGTCTGATGCATCAGGCATTGGTGGGTGGAAATCCTGGCTGATCCATGCCTGTTTAATCTTGACAAAGGTCAATCTCTCCACATTTTGGGTAGACAGGCAAGTTTGTCTTGGGGTAACTATGGCCCCCACCGCACTAAACACCCGCTTTGATGCCACACTACTGGCCGGGCAGAAATGTTTTTCCAGGGCAAACTTGGCTAGTTGCGGCCACAAGTTTGGCTGGCCAGTAGTCCAGCGTATCTTCAATGATGGCTGGCAGGGTGCACTCCAAGTATGCCACCACCTGCTTCTTTAGGTTCTGCTCTACGTCTAGCTGCTAGTGAGTAGTTTCTTCACTAGGCGGGTGAAGAAAGCTGCTTATGAGCGACTCTAGACTCAGGCTGCTGCTGATGGAGCTTGTACTGCTCCTGCCACCCCGCCCCTGGTCAGACCTACAAGAGAATGGACGCTGGTGCAGATAGGCAGCGGCCAACTCACTACATAGGATGTCTCTATAGTAGTTCAGTTTGTCCTCCCTCTCAGCGGGTGTAAAAAAAGGCCCCCATTTTGGACCGGTAGCGAGGGTCCATCAAGGTGGAGAGCCAGAAGTCATCCCTCTGCCGAATGGTGACAATTCAGCTGTCACTACCCAAGCAAGTGAGCTTGCAGCGGGCCATTTGCGAAAGTGACTCAGAGGGACTCCCTGCCTCCATCTCCACTGCATACTGCCATGGTGTGTCTGGTTCCTCTGCCTCATCTTCATGATCACCCTGTAGCTCCTCTGGCTGCTCCTCCTCCTCCTCTCCTGTCACCTGTGTAGCAAAATCACCCATTTTTCTACACATTTCTTGTGCTCCAATGTCCTTCTCCTCCTCCTCCAGTTCATCCCCCACAGGGCTCATGTGGACGTGAGATCTAGGCACCATGTCTCCAGTCCCCTGACCAGCCAGATTTATAAGCATCTGTTCCAGGACATGAAGCAGTGGAATTACATTGTTCATCGCGTAGTCCTGGCGACTGACAAATAGCGTGGCATCCTCAAAGGGCCTGAGCAAACGGCAGGTGTCACGCATGAGCTGCCACTGGCTGACATCGAAGTTACACAGTGGAGTACTCCTGTCCGCTTAGATCATCAGGAAATCATTTATGGTCTTTCTCTGTTCATACAGTAGATCCAACATATGGAGGGTGAAAACGTTGCATATCAGCCTATGTTGGGGGATGCCATTCTACCCTTGCAGCTCAAGGCGGGTGTGTTTTGCGGTGTACGAGTGGCTGAAGTGCATGCAAAGTTTCCTGGCCATTTTTAGGATGTCTTGCAGATAGATGGAAGACTTTAGTAACCGCTTGACAACCAGATTGAAAACGTGTGCCATGCAGGGCGCATGGCTCAGCCCTCCTTGATGCAGTGCCGACACCATGTTCTTCCCATTGTCGGTCACCATGCTTCCGATTTTGAGTTGTCGCAAAGAAAGCCAGGATTCGGTTTCTTGATGAAGGACACAGAGCAGTTCCTCCCCTGTGTGACTCCGTTCACCAAGGCAAACGAGGTGCAGAATAGTGATGAGCGGGAGGTGCCATATTCGATTTTGCGATATTTCGCGAATATTCGATTGAATATTCGTATTATATTCGTCAAAATTGAATATTTGTCATTATGCTATTTATTGCGAATAATATGCGATTTAAACAATTGCGTATTGAGATTTTGTGTATTTTACGAATATTCGCCATATTCCTATATATTCTTGTTTTAGAATATGACGAATATGACGAATATTCTAAAAAAACAAAGTTATAGCAATATAGTGAATATTCGTAAAATACACATATAGACTGCAATTTCACTAATGTAGTGCTATAATCTTAATTTTTTTTCGTCTCTTTCTGAATCAGAAAGAGACCAAAAAAATGAGACAAAAAAAAAAAAGATTATAGCACTACATTAGTGAAATTTCAGTCTATATGTTTAATTTACGAATATTCGCTATGTTGCTAAATATTCTTGTCTTACAATATGACGAATATTCTAAAAAACGAATATATAGCACTATATCACATATATTCATTTTTTTTAATATTCATTTTTCCCCCCAATTAGTACAGTTATTGCCCTTCGGCATACTCCTCCCCGACAAGCGTCCCCGTCACCATGGGAACGCCTGGTGGTTAGAATATACCATTGAATCTGAGTTTTCACGATCTAACTCAGATCCGATGGTATATTCTAACCACTAGGCGTTCCCATGGTGATGGGGACGCTTGAAGTTAGAATATACTGCCAGGGCGCTGTGATCCGCGCAATTAACCCCTCAGGTGCGGGTTAATTGCGCGGATCACAGCGCACTGTGCACCCTCCCCCCCACCTCCCCAGTATTAAAATAATTGGTGGCCAGTGCACCCCCCCTCCCCAGTATTAAAATAATTGGTGGCCAGTGCGCCTCCCCTCCCCAGTATTAAAATAATTGGTGGCCAGTGCGCCCTAACCCCCCTCCTCCCCAGTATTAAAATCATTGGTGGCAGTGGCCACAGGGTCCCCCTCCCCCCCTGGCAGGCAGTTCCGTCATTGGTCGCAGCAGGCAGTTCCGATCGAGTCCCAGCCTAATGGCCGGGCTTCGATCAGTTTCCATGGCAGCCAGGACGCTACTGAAGTCCTGGCTGCCATGGTTAGTTAATCACTCAGCAGCATTTACTTACCTGCGGGGCTCTCCTCCTTCTGAGAACTCACAGGTCTATGCGGCGCATTGCTGAAGGCATATGCGGCGCATAGACCTGTGAGTTCTCAGAAGGAGGAGAGCCCCGCAGGTAAGTAAATGCTGCTGAGTGAAACTGCCTGCTGCCACCAATTACTGGGGGGGGGAAGGAAGGGGAACCCTGTGGCCATTGCTAGGGGGGGGAGGGGGACCCTGTGGCCATTTGGCCACTGCCACCAATGATTTTAATACTGGGGGTTAGGGCGCCCTGGCCACCAATTATTTTAAATTAATACTGGGGAGGGGGGGCGCACTGGCCACCAATTATTTTAATACTGGGGAGGTGGGGAAAGGGCGCACAGGGCGCTGTGATCAGTGCAATTAACCCGCACCTGAGGGGTTAATTGCGCGGATCACAGAACCCTGGCGGTATATTCTAACTTCAAGCGTCCCCATCACCATGGGAACGCCTGGTGGTTAGAATATACCATCGGATCTGAGTTAGATCGTGAAAACTCAGATCCGATGGTATATTCTAACCACCAGGCGTTCCCATGGTGACAGGGACGCTTGTCGGGGAGGAGTATGCCGAAGGGCAATAACTGTACTAATTGGGGGGGAAAAAGATGGAGAAAATGATGAATATTCGATATAATGAATATATAGCACTATATTCGCAATATTCGCGAATTATTGAAGTTGCAATATTCGCGATTAATATTTGCTATGCGAATATTCGCACTCAACACTAGTGCAGAACAGCATGCCCTGCACATGTGGTATGCTAGAGGGGCACTGTGAATTGTTCCTGCAGTGGAGGCTGAGGACACGGTGGAGGATGAGGAGGCAGAGGCGGACATTGTCGCAGGACTAACGGCGTGAGAATGTGAAGGTGGAAGCGGAGTCACCTGGCCAAGTTGCTGGTGTGGCTGTGCAGGAACCACATTCACCTAGTGGGCCGTAAAGGACATGTATTGTTTCTGACCGTAGTTACAGCTCCACACGTCGGTGATGCCGACAGGCTCAAAGACTGGCCCACCTTCTGTTCTACATGTGTGCGCAGGGCTGGTACTGCCTTTTTGGCAAAGAAATGACGGCTTGGGACTCTCGAATTCGAGCCATCAGTGTTCTGAAAGGTGCAGAGTCCACCACTTGGAAAGGGAGGGACTGCAGCACCAGGAACTTTGACAGGAGCACGTTCAGCTTCTACGCCATTGGATGAGTGCACGGATACTGTTGTCTCTTGGCAATCACTTTGGTGATCGATTGCTGATGGAATTACTGATGAGGAGTAGGAAGGGGAGGTGTAGGAGCATCAGGACCACCAGATGATGGGAAGGACAGATAGCTCCCTTTGGCTGAGGTGGTGGAGCCTTAACTGCCTGTAACCGGGTGCGTGCCACTGGGTGATGCAGCAGTTACTGGGTGATGCAGCAGGCTGGACCACCACATCAGAGCCACGGTTCCCCAGGCCACTTTATGGTAACGCTGCAAATGTTGACGCATGGCCGTGGTGCCAACATTAACACCCTGGCCACGCTTCACCTTCTGCTCACAAATCCATTAAATGGCCATGTTCACCTTCTCCGGCGGCCTAACAAAAAATTGCCACAATTGCTGAGTATGGCATTTTCCCACCAATACTCCACACTGACTGACTGCTACCGCTGCCTCTGTGAACCCCTGCACCACTACTTTCTAGGCAGGTAGGCTCCTGTGGGTGGTCTACCCCGGGCACATTTGGCTCCCAACCTCCCACTGCTGCCACCCTGCTGAGTCACTGCCACCCTGCTGGCTCTGCCACTGCCTCACGCGCAAGCTGCCCCCCTTCTCTACCGATGAAGAAGAACCCTCTTCACCTGGCTCCCAAGTGCGATCAGCTACTTCATCATTATCATTCGCTACTATCTGCACGTCACTGATGTTCCCCTCAGCAGTCTCAGGGCCAGGAGCCTGACCACTTGCAACACCTGATCCCACACAACTCTCCTCATCACTACTTGCCCGCCTACCAGAGGAAGCGGCAGATGTGTCCTGCAGATCTTGACTGGGATGTAGCTGCTGACTGTCCTCTAGTAGCTTGTGCTCGCTTAAAAGTGGAGCCGAGCCTACGGCATATAATACTGCTCATGCTAAGGGAACTGAAAATGACAGAGGAAGGTTCAGGACAGGTAGAGGAAGGTTCAGGACAGATGGGGGCACAGTTCCTGCTCCCAAGCCATGCCAACTAAGCGTCATGTCAGAGGAACCCACTGACTCTTGGCTGGAGGTGTCTGATGTCACTTGCTTTAAACTTTAGGACCGAGTCAAGCTTTCAAGCACTGCTGGGTTGCTGGTCAAGACACGGCCGCTAGATGACACCTGGAGCTCAGGCTTTTCCCTGCGACTCCTGCTGCCACCCCCCTTCTTCTGCTGCCTGCGACAGAAACATTTTGCCCACTGCCTATTCCCTTTGAAGGGCCTGTCACCTGTCTGTCTGACATACTGTATGATAACAAAATTAAATTAAAAATAAAATACTACACCCCACAAAAGCTGTAGTACAATGTTACTTCACCGCTGAATGGCAATTAAGACTTTTTTTTTTTTTCTGATTAATAGACTCCCCCCAAAAAATAAAAAAAAAATTATAATTCACTGCAGAAAGGCAATTAAAAGGTATACTTTTTCCTATTTCTACACCCTAATAAAAGAAATATAACAATCAGAATTCACCTCAGAACGGCTAATGGGACTTGCGTATCTTTCCTATTAATACACCACGTGAATGGCTGTAGTAGAATGTAACTTCACCGCTGAATGCCAATCATGACATATTTTTTCTCTTTTTTTTTTTCCTATTTGTACACCCCCAAAAAAAAAAAATATATGTAACAATCACAATTCACCACAGAATGGGTGATGGGACGTACGTATATTTTCTTTTTCTACACCACGTAAATGGCTGTAGTACAATGTAACTTCACAGCTGAACGGCAATTAAGACACACACATATGTTTTTTTTTCTGATTAATAAAATCCCCCCCCAAAAAAATGATCACAATTAACCGCAGAACGGCAATTAAAGCGTATTATTTTTCCTATTTCTACACCCCAAAATATTATGGCATATATTTTCTCCTTTTTTTTTTACTATTTCTACACCCCAAAAATGAAATATAACAATCACAATTCATTGCAGAATAGGTGATGGGACGTACGTATATTTTCTTTTTCTACACCACGTAAATGGCTGTAGTACATTGTAACTTCACCACTGAATGCCAATTATGACATAAATTTTCTCCTTTTGTTTCCTATTTTTTCCTAATAATAAACCCCCCCAAAAAAGTAAAACAATATAAAATCAACGCAGAACGGCTAATAAGACGTACGTATCTATCCTATTAATACACCCCATAAATGGCTGTAGTACAATGTAACCTCACCACTGAACAGCAATTATGACATATATTTTTCCTTTTTTTCCTCTAATAATAACCCCCCCAAAAATGTAAAACAATGTACACTGCGTGCAGAATTATTAGGCAAATGAGTATTTTGACCACATCATCCTCTTTATGCATGTTGTCTTACTCCAAGCTGTATAGGCTCGAAAGCCTACTACCAATTAAGCATATTAGGGGATGTGCATCTCTGTAATGAGAAGGGGTGTGGTCTAATGACATCAACACCCTATATTAGGTGTGCATAATTATTAGGCAACTTCCTTTCCTTTGGCAAAATGGGTCAAAAGAAGGACTTGACAGGCTCAGAAAAGTCAAAAATAGTGAGATATCTTGCAGAGGGATGCAGCACTCTTAAAATTGCAAAGCTTCTGAAGCGTGATCATCGAACAATCAAGCGTTTCATTCAAAATAGTCAACAGGGTCGCAAGAAGCGTGTGGAAAAACCAAGGCGCAAAATAACTGCCCATGAACTGAGAAAAGTCAAGCGTGCAGCTGCCAAGATGCCACTTGCCACCAGTTTGGCCATATTTCAGAGCTGCAACATCACTGGAGTGCCCAAAAGCACAAGGTGTGCAATACTCAGAGACATGGCCAAGGTAAGAAAGGCTGAAAGACGACCACCACTGAACAAGACACACAAGCTGAAACGTCAAGACTGGGCCAAGAAATATCTCAAGACTGATTTTTCTAAGGTTTTATGGACTGATGAAATGAGAGTGAGTCTTGATTGGCCAGATGGATGGGCCCGTGGCTGGATTGGTAAAGGGCAGAGAGCTCCAGTCCGACTCAGACGCCAGCAAGGTGGAGGTGGAGTACTGGTTTGGGCTGGTATCATCAAAGATGAGCTTGTGGGGCCTTTTCGGGTTGAGGATGGAGTCAAGCTCAACTTCCAGTCCTACTGCCAGTTTCTGGAAGACACCTTCTTCAAGCAGTGGTACAGGAAGAAGTCTGCATCCTTCAAGAAAAACATGATTTTCATGCAGGACAATGCTCCATCACACGCGTCCAAGTACTCCACAGCGTGGCTGGCAAGAAAGGGTATAAAAGAAGAAAATCTAATGACATGGCCTCCTTGTTCACCTGATCTGAACCCCATTGAGAACCTGTGGTCCATCATCAAATGTGAGATTTACAAGGAGGCAAAACAGTACACCTCTCTGAACAGTGTCTGGGAGGCTGTGGTTGCTGCTGCACGCAATGTTGATGGTGAACAGATCAAAACACTGACAGAATCCATGGATGGCAGGCTTTTGAGTGTCCTTGCAAAGAAAGGTGGCTATATTGGTCACTGATTTGTTTTTGTTTTGTTTTTGAATGTCAGAAATGTATATTTGTGAATGTTGAGATGTTATATTGGTTTCACTGGTAAAAATAAATAATTGAAATGGGTACATATTTGTTTTTTGTTAAGTTGCCTGATAATTATGCACAGTAATAGTCACCTGCACACACAGATATCCCCCTAAAATAGCTAAAACTAAAAACAAACTAAAAACTACTTCCAAAAATATTCAGCTTTGATATTAATGAGTTTTTTGGGTTCATTGAGAACATGGTTGTTGTTCAATAATAAAATTAATCCTCAAAAATACAACTTGCCTAATAATTCTGCACTCCCTGTAAAATCAACACAGAACGGCCAATAGGACGTACATATCTTTCCTATTAATACACCCTGTAAACGACTGTATCACAGAACTTGCACCCCAATCACAAACAAGGTTTGAGAGAATTAGTGATGTATCATACAGTGCAAGCAACCTAAAAGCAATATTGATCCCCAATAAGTGCAGCAAGGTGTAATGGAATCGCTCCTATTGCACCCTGCTCTCCTTTTATAGCATATATAATGCCTCCCTATCCTTTCCCTACACCTTGACTAATCTTTCCCTGAACTTGTAAATCGTTTTTTCAGCAAAATGAAGTCTTTCCTAACACTTTCCCTAGCGCGTGCTGACTTCTCTCCCTGCACTAAGTACACTGGAAAATGGCAGAATCCAAAATGGCTGAGGGTATTTATAGGGCTGTGACATCACAGGGGCTAGCTGGCTGCTGATTGACTGCATGCATGGTATTGTAGATGATTCCTTGTTCCCAGAAATCTTTACTCCATGTCCTAACACGTGCAGTAGCCATTTTAGGAAAAAATGTGATTCGTTACCGGTCAAAGCGTGAGGAAATTCAGATTCAGTGCAAATCAAATTTTTCCTGAAATTCGGATCGAATTCCACATCGTGAACTTCGATTTACACATCTCTAGTTGCATAACACAATATATAATAAGTCTAATACTAAAGACATTAAAAAAAAAATCAACTTTTGAAGAGTGTAAAGCATGGTACAATAATAATTTAGTGTAATAGCCAAGTATAGGGCAAAAATGCATTTTTATTGACAAGATATATTACAAATTTTATCATTTTTGCATACACTATTGATTTATGGAAACAAATGCAAATGAAAAGTACCCTAAATGTATACCCAAAACAATAATTCATAAAAAAAAAAACTTGAATAAAAATAATTTATTGTTTCCTGTTAAAACTTTCTTAGTTTCTTAAAGTCTCAGTTCCTATCTCTCAACTTGGGGCACATAGGCAAGAAAACAAGTAAAGCAGATTCAAATTAGGCATATATATTATATAGACATTTAAATTAGGTGCCTGTGAAAATGCGTGGGACATTAATCACATGCTTTTTAAATTGGCTTTCCTTCCAAATTGGTTACAGATACATAATTAAAGGTAAAATGTAGGGCTGGATACAATCCTTAAGAAAGCAACACTTGTCTTCTCAATCTAAAAATAATTTCCAATTCTTCGCTTAACTGGTTTGCTCTGCAATGGTGAGAGAGACAGAGAAGGTGATAGCACAAGGGAAAAAAATAATCTGAAATATCGTCATGTAAACGAGAATGACTGCACTTTGCCACTGTGTTCTAATTATCTTTAATTTTACAGGAAAGTTTTCTAAGTCACGCTGATAATACTCATATTGGTTGAACAAAAAGTCAAATCTATACAAAATTACCATGGATTCGCAACTGAGATTCTTCATGAAAAATATATACACTGCTCAAAAAAATAAAGGGAACACTTAAACAACACAATGTAACTCCAAGTCAATCACACTTCTGTGAAATCAAACTGTCCACTTAGGAAGCAACACTGAGTGACAATCAATTTCACATGCTGTTGTGCAAATGGGATAGACAACAGGTGGAAATTATAGGCAATTAGCAAGACACCCCCAATAAAGGAGTGGTTCTGCAGGTGGGGACCACAGAACACTTCTCAGTTCCTATACTTCCTGACTAATGTTTTGGTCACTTTTGAATGCTGGTGGTGCTTTCACTCTAGTGGTAGCATGAGACGGAGTCTACAACCCACACAAGTGGCTCAGATAGTGCAGCTTATCCAGGATGGCACATCAATGCGAGCTGTGGCAAGAAGGTTTGCTGTGTCTGTCAGCGCAGTGTCCAGAGCATGGAGGCGCTACCAGGAGACAGGCCAGCACATCAAGAGACGTGGAGGAGGCCGTAGGAGGGCAACAACCCAGCAGCAGGACCGCTACCTCCACCTTTGTGCAAGGAGGAACAGGAGGAGCACTGCCAGAGCCCTGCAAAAGGACCTCCAGCAGGCCACAAATGTGCATGTGTCTGCTCAAACGGTCAGAAACAGACTCCATGAGGGTGATATGAGGGCCCGACGTCCACAGATGGGGGTTGTGCTTACAGCCCAACACCGTGCAGGACGTTTGGCATTTGCCAGAGAACACCAAGATTGGCAAATTCGCCACTGGCACCCTGTGCTCTTCACAGATGAAAGAAGGTTCACACGGAGCACATGTGACAGACGTGAAAGAGTCTTGAGACGCCGTGGAGAACGTTCTGCTGCCTGCAACATCCTCCAGCATGACCGGTTGGCATTGGGTCAGTAATGGTGTGGGGTGGCATTTCTTTGGAGGGCGGCACAGCCCTCCATGTGCTCGCCAGAGGTAGCCTGACTGCCATTAGGTACCGAGATGAGATCCTCAGACCCCTTGTGAGACCATATGCTGGTGCGGTTGGCCCTGGGTTCCTCCTAATGCAAGACAATGCTAGACCTCATGTGTCTGGAGTGTGTCAGCAGTTCCTGGAAGACGAAGGCATTGATGCTATGGACTGGCCAGCCCGTTCCCCAGACCTGAATCCAATTGAGCACATCTGGGACATCATGTCTCGCTCTATCCACCAACGTCACGTTGCACCACAGACTGTCCAGGAGTTGGCAGATGCTTTAGTCCAGGTCTGGGAGGAGATCCCTCAGGAGACCGTCCACCACCTTATCAGGAGCATGCACAGGCGTTGTAGGGAGGTCATACAGGCACGTGGAGGCCACACACACTACTGAGCCTCATTTTGACTTGTTTTAAGGACATTACATAAAGTTGGATCAGCCTGTAGTGTGTTTTTCCACTTTCATTTTGAGTGTGACTCCAAATCCAGACCTCCATGGGTTGAAAAATTTGATTTCCATTTTTTTATTTTTGTGTGATTTTGTTGTCAGCACATTCAACTATGTAAAGAACAAAGTATTTCAGAAGAATATTTAATTAATTCAGATCTAGGATGTGTTATTTTTGTGTTCCCTTTATTTTTTTGAGCAGTGTATTATAATAATTAAGAAAGGGCTAATATGGAGCGTAATGGAAGCTTCTTAGAATTAAAAACAGGTTCTTCAATGCATTGCATAGGTCAGTACTTCAACTCTTCCACCAATACATGCAGTGGAGGAGAGGATCTGAAGAATTAGGCATCATACACACATGGAGGCAATGCTTATAGAGAAAAATACCTCCATACATACGGCATCTGGCAAAACTGGCCCTTTCTTTTCAATAAAACTATATGAAATGAGAGGCATACACCAGTGCCATAGGGTCCTAAAACTACTATGGATGCTGTAATATGGCTTTTGTAGGAAGGCGCAAGGGGCCGTCATTGATGGAAGGTATGTGTCACCGAGGTACCTGGCCTCGGTGAGGTAAGAGCCGGTAGTTTTAAGTATAAGCGGCAGCTAGTGCTGATTGACACTGTTTTTTGTTAGTATGGCTGTAAAGCCAATTGGGGTTGGCTCTTATTGGGAATAGCCAAAGGGCTGGGTGGGTGGCTTCTCCCCACGCTCCAGTCCGGGTCTTTTTGGCCTATATAAAGACCCAGCCAGCAGTCTCAGCTGGGTGTGGATGAGCCTCCATCTGACAGGGAAGCTGTGGAGACTCTGTTTTGGGATCTGTGAATTGGTGCCGTGCTAAAGGCTTGAAAGTCGCATGCTGGAAAACATGCACCTAAAGCCTGCTGTGGATGGCTGGGGGAAAACTGCTAACCAGGTGAAGACTTTGTTCTATGGACATTGCATGGTGTGAACAAACACCAAGACTGTGAATGGTCATTTTGTGTTTGCTTATGTGTGAATAAACACCGAACTGTTTAAGTTAAAGACTTTGTGATTGTCTCTATACTGCGTCCGCTAGCCTGTCTACCAGAGAAAAAGCCCACACTTTGTACAACCTGGAGACTGTATGGAGCTATAATACTGTTGACTTTGGGTTACAGTATATTCACAGATGCCATGTTTGTTATTGTTGTGCAGTAGTTTTGCCAAGGTTTCTTATTAATTTAAAGTGATATATTTAACTGATGTGTTGATAAAACAGCTTAAAAAAATATTATGTCACAAAAGGTGTCAATCTGTAGCAAAGACTGTAATAAATTGGCAAATAAAAAAAAGTTATTAACCACCTAACTGTTTTGCCCGAGTCCAGCTCCGGCAGTGGAAAAAGTAGCTAACTGGAGGGGGGAGAGCTGCATTAGATGCTGATTAGTGTTGGGCGCGAATATTCGAATCACACATTTTAATTGCAAATATCGCCACTTCGAGAATTCGCGAAGATTTAGACTATAGTGCTATATATTCGCGAATATTCTAGATTTTTTTTCATCTGAACCCATGATCCCTCCCTGCTTCTTGCTTGTGGGCCAATGAGAAGGCTGCAATATCTTTGTCAGAGCTTAGCAACATCGCTAGCAACCAATAAGAAAGTTGCCTACCCCTTACTATATAAGAACCTCCCCAGCAGCCATTTTCTGAATTTTTTTGCAGTTCTGAGAGAGACAGCAGCAGTGTCATTGCTGTGCTCTGTGCTTTGCTGTGTCATTATATTAGATAGTCAGTTAGTTGATTAGTTAGTTAGCTTATATACAGTCAGGTCAATAAATATTGGGACATCAACACAATTCTAACATTTTTGGCTCTATACACCACCACAATGGATTTGAAATGAAACGAACAAGATGTGCTTTAACTGCAGACTGTCAGTTTTAATTTGAGGGTATTTACATCCAAATCAGGTGAACAGTGTAGGAATTACAACAGTCGGCATATGTGCCTCCCACTTGTTAGGGGACCAATAGTAATGGGACAATTGGCTTCTCAGCTGTTCCATGGCCAGGTGTGTGTTATTCCCTCATTATCCAAATTACAATGAGCCGATAAAAGGTCCAGAGTTCATTTCAAGTGTGCTATTTGCATTTGGAATCTGTTGCTGTAAACTGTCAAGATGAGATCCAAAGAGCTGTCACGATCAGTGAAGCAAGCCATCATTAGGCTGAAAAAACACAACAAACCCATCAGAGAGATAGCAAAAACATTAGGCGTGGCCAAAACAACTGGTTGGAGCATTCTTAAAAAAAGAAGGAACGCACCAGTGAGCTCAGCAACACCAAAAGACCCGGAAGACCGCGGAAAACAACTGTGGTGGATGACCGAAGAATTCTTTCCCTGGTGAAGAAAACACCCTTCACAACAATTGGCCAGATCAAGAACACTCTCCAGGAGGTAGGTGTATGTGTGTCAAAGTCAACAATCAAGAGAAGACTTCACCAGAGTGAATACAGAGGGTTCACCACAAGATGTAAACCATTGGTGAGCCTCAAAAACAGGAAGACCAGATTAGAGTTTGCCAAACGATATCTAAAAAAACCTTCACAGTTCTGGAACAACATCCTATGGACAGATGAGACCAAGATCAACTTGTACCAGAGTAATGGGAAGAGAAGAGTATGGAGAAGGAAAGGAACTGCTCATGATCCTAAGCATACCACCTCATCAGTGAAGCATGGTGGTGGTAGTGTCATGGCGTGGGCATGCATGGCTGCCAATGGAACTGGTTCTCTTGTATTTATTGATGATGTGACTGCTGACAAAAGCAGCAGGATGAATTCTGAAGTGTTTCGGGCAATATTATCTGCTCATATTCAGCCAAATGCTTCAGAACTCATTGGACGGCGCTTCAAAGTGCAGATGGACAATGACCCAAAGCATACTGCAAAAGCAACCAAAGAGTTTTTTAAGGGAAAGAAATTGAATATTATGCAATGGCCAAGTCAATCACCTGACCTGAATCCGATTGAGCATGCATTTCACTTGCTGAAGACAAAACTGAAGGGAAAATGCCCCAAGAACAAGCAGGAACTGAAGACAGTTGAAGTAGAGGCCTGGCAGAGTATCATCAGGGATGAAACCCAGCATCTGCTGATGTCTATGTGTTCCAGACTTTAGGCTGTAATTGACCGCAAAGGATTTGCAACCAAGTATTAAAAAGTGAAAGTTTGATTTATGATTATTATTATGTCCCATTACTTTTGGTCCCTTAACAAGTGGAAGGCACATAAGTGTGGCATTGTTTCGATAAGCTTCTGCAATGTCACAAGATTTATTTCCATCCAGTGTTGCATTATTTTTCACCAAGATCTTGCATTGATGATGGTAGAGTCTGACTGCTACGCAAAGCCTTCTCCAGCACATCCCAAAGATTCTCAATTATGTTAAGGTCTAGACACTGTGGTGGCCAATCCATGTGTGAAAATGATGTCTCATGCTCCCTGAACCACTCTTTCACAATTTGAGCCCGATGAATCCTGGCATTGTCATCTTGGAATATGCCCGTGCCATCAGGGAAGAAAAAATACATTGATGGAATAACCTGGTCATTCAGTATGTTCAGGTAGTCAGCTGACCTCATTCTTGGGGCACATACTGTTGCTGAACCTAGACCTGACCAACTGCAGGAACCCCAGATCATAGCACAACTATTTGCTTAGTTAAATCCAGGTGGCAGCTTTTTTTTGGGACAGGCACTGTAATACAGATAGTTAGTGGGAGATAGTCAGTGTAGGTTAGATCGTGATATAGTGTAGTTGATAGGTTCCAGTGCAGGGTGTTACGTAGTGTGATAGGTTCTGCTGTCCATACATAGATGCTACAGACATAGTACTGTGATGTCACAAGTTCATAATAATACTGTAACGGTCACGTACACACACACAGGGGGGAGGATAGTGACCACTGCACTCCACCCTCACCCCTGGCCCTGCCTACTTGCCTCACAAGTCCTGATGACAGGGGACAACTGGACGGCAGTCCCTAACTTAGGATACGTGTGGGAAGGACAGACAAGACAAATAACGGATAGTGAACAGACCGGGTCAAAACCAAGAGGACAACGCAGTAAAGATGGATAAGCAAAGAATGGTCAGGAGAAGCCGGGGTCATAAAAATACCAGGAGAGTCGAGAAGTACCAAAGGAGTCCGCAAAGAATAGTCAGATGAAAGCCGAGGTCAAAATACCAGGAGGGATGCGAAGTACAGGAGGAGCAGGCAAAGGATCGTCAGGGAACAGTATCAGGTAAGTATACAGGTATCCAACAAACACTGGGAACCTAAACTAACAGGCAACCTGTGGCCAGCAGGCTGCCTGTATTTATAGTGGAGAGTAAGGGTCATGTGACGTGGCCAGCGTCACATGACCGACAGACCGACCAGTCGAGCACCGAGTGATCAGCTCGGCGCTCAAGGCAGACCTAGGAGCAGGGAGCCTCCCAGCTAGCAGAGCCGCCCTGGGAACGAGGTCAAACACAGATCCTCGCTCCCGAAGCTAAGCAGCAGGTCTGCGGCTGATGGGAGACTGAGTGCGCCTTCGGCACCCCGTTAAAGTACCCCCCCTTTTACGAGGGGCCACCGGACCCAAGACTTTAGGTGATGGCCTTTCAGAGTCTTTTAAATGAAATTTTCGAACAAGTCTAGGAGCATGAACCTCCCTGGCAGGTACCCAAGATCTCTCTTCAGGTCCATACCCCTTCCTGTGAATCAGGTACTGCAAGGAATTACGCACCTTCCTGACATCCACTATTTTAGACACCACATACTCGACAGCATCATTAACAAGAACCGGCAGAGGCGAGGCTTTCGATGTTACTACCGTTTCAAAATATTTTTTAAGTAGAGATTTATGGAACACATTATGAATGTGGAATGACTCGGGCAGCTCCAACCTAAATGATACCGGGTTAATCACCTCCGTGATCTTATATGGTCCAATAAAACAAGGACTAAACTTTTTTGAATCTACCTTAAGAGAGAGATTCTTGGAGGACAACCATACCTTATCCCCAACCTGAAAATTCACCCCCCTTGAACGTCTCCTATCGACCTTGAGTTTCTTAGAACTTTGAGCCTTTTCTAAGTTCGATTGAACCCGGGCCCAAACTGTGCACAGTTCAGAGGAGAGCCTATCCGCCTCAGGGTTAGAGGATGAGACAGATGACCCAGAATGAAAACGGGGATTGAAACCATGGTTACAAAAGAATGGTGAAACCCAGCAGAAGAATTGACACGGTTATTCAAAGCAAATTCAGCCAATGGAAGAAATTTAACCCATAATTGCTGGTCATCAGCAACATACAACCACAAGAATTGTTCCACAGACTGATTAAGGCGTTCAGTCTGCCCATTACTCTCAGGGTGGTAGGCAGACGCCAGGAACCTAAATTAACAGGCAAAAACTGCTGTTATATTGTGGTTTGAAAAAAACACCCTTTTTGTGCTAGATAGTACATTTGCGGCCTGCGCTGCATTTCTGACAGTCCAATACAACCGTTAAATACTGCTGTTATATTGTGCTTTGAAAAAAACACCTTTTTTGTGCTATATAGTACATTTGCGGCCTGCGCTGCATTTTTGACATGTCCAATAAAACCGTTAAATACTGCTGTTACATTGTCGGTGGAAAAAAACTCACTTTTTGGCCATAAACTACCTTTGCGGCCTGCACTGCAAATCTGATAGTGAAATAAAATTTGTAAATCCATGTTTGACTGTAGGTGAAAAAAATCATCTTTTTTTTACCATAAATTACCTTTGCGGCCTGCGCTGCAAATCTGACAGCCAGGCAAATAAATGCAGTAAATCCATCTGTAGGATTGTGGGGTGACATTTCCACGGTTATCAGACCAGTCATTCACAAATGGCTCGGAGGGTGGGTTCCTGCACCAACATAGGCCAGGTACACAATTGTCCAGCCAGGGCACATGTGCAATACATCCTTTTTACACCCCGGACACTGAAAGATTATTTATCTGTCCGTTCATTCTGTGGCTGACCTTCCTACAGCAATGTTTTGGTGGGCGCAATGCAACATCTAAAATGGTGGGTGACAAACCAATTTTTGTGTGAACTGCACCTGCATATGTGCCAGGGACAATAATATAGTTAATCCGTCTGTGAGTTCAGGGGTTGACATATTTGCATTGTTGGCTGTTTCATACCCCCTGCTCTACATAGTAGACAGGGAAAGCCCTGAAATGTTCTTCCCCTCCAGACATCTGCATTGTATAGGACCAGATTACTGTACATTTTTCATGAACTTGAAGCAATATGAATTTCTATGTAAAGTCCACAAAGATGAAGAACAGCTGCATTTGTTTTGTGGGGTAAGTTTACCGGTAGTTCTATGTAACTCCAGAACACATGTTGCCTTCAAAACAGACTACAAACTTCGCCCCGGCTGGATGACAGTGTAGGTGCTCCCCGAAGGCTGTCAGCCCTTTCCTGGTGAAATCTGCCCCAGGCTGTGTGACACTACCCCCCGTGTGTAGCTAAGCCTCGCAGCTAAAGGCTTATTCAGCAGTATGACCTGCGATTGATGATCTAGGATGCACAATGGAGGCAGTCGCCGAGGACCCCGCCAGCAGCCGGGGACCCTGACAGAGTCAGCCACTTCCTGGTGAAGTCTGCTCCGGGCTGTGTGACACTACCCCTCGTGTGTAGCCAAGACTCGCAGCTAAAGGCTTTTTTCAGCAGCATGACCTGCGATCGATGATCCGGGCTGAGCAATAGAGGCAGCCGCGGAGTACCCCGTCAGAGCCGGGGACACTTCCACACCCGGGCCGAGGCAGGCTGGTTCCTCACTGGCTTCTGTGCTCTGACGGGCAGAGGACAGATGGGTGCTGCAGATGGCTGGAGCACAGCATGTCTGTGGTTCTGATCATGTATGTGTTGCGCGAGCGTCGGTCACCATGACTCGACACAGACAAAAGGAGGATGAGAGAGCCGCTGCTAAACCACACCAGTCCTGCTGCCCACTAGTTTGGAGGAATCAGCACACGGCGCGGCAGGCTGCATCACAGCAGTGTTCTTCTCCAGACTCGATGTGGCCAATATGGAAACTGAGAGCAGACCGGTGTGGGCAGTGTGTGGAGCGCTGTGTGCCAATTGGTATCTGAGAGGTCTATTTTCCAGTATGGTTTATGTATGGAGGGCAGTGTCCAGAGATCACATTTACTAGGGCTGAAACGATTAATCAGTTAAATCGAGTTAATCAACACAAAAAGCCAATGCGGTCAAGTTGTCCCCTTGACATTTAAGATATAATGTTGCTACTAATGTTCTAGCACCCGTTATTTTAATGGGCTTAATGTGTAGTATATATATATTTTTATATATACCTTATATATAGATATACAGGCTCGGACTGGCCCACAGGGGTACAGGGGAATCCCCTGGTGGGCCCCTGAGCAAGGTGGGCCCCTAGTCTCCCACCCCCTGCACAAGTGGCACATAACACAGTAGACCTACTGCACTACATACATATATTCAGTGTACAGCACCTCCACCAGCCTATGTTCATATAAAAAACTTGTTAGATTATTTATTATATTTAAATGTATCCATATGGTGGGCCCCCAAAATAAATTTTACTGGTGGGCCCTAGGTACCCCAGTCCGACACTGTATATATATATATATATATATATATATATATATATATATTTCAACAATTAGTTAATTGAATGAATAAATAAATAAATAAGAGGTTTAATAAATTAATGAAAAAAAAGAAAAAATTAACTCATCAAATGGGAAAAAAAAATCATTCGCAAAAAAAACTTGAAGAAATTAAACAATAGATAAATATATAAATAAAGTCAGCAATAAATAAATAACTATATTAAAAATGTCATCCATAAATAAATAAATAAATAAATAATTAAAATCATCAAGAAATATATACAGAAGTTAAAAAACAACAAAGTTTGGGAGGGAGAGCCAAGGAGAGGGATTGACAAGGGACCCTTCAGCGCCCGGAACCGATGGCGGGGGCCAAGAATTCGCTGCCGATCCAGGACTTCATTTTGATAAACAACAATGCTTGATTTTCACGCAACCCTATTCATTTCTATGGGGCCTGCGTTACGTGAAAAACGCACAAAGAGGAGCATGCTGCGATTTTCACGCAACGCACAAGTGATGCGTGAAAATCACCGCTCATGTGCACAGCCCCAAAGAAATGAATGTGTCCGGAATCAGTGCGGGTGCAATGCGTTAACCTAAAAGACTAAACAAGATGAGCCTCTCAATTCCAAGAAATTATCAAAGAATAAATGTAATAAAATAAATTAAATGGCAGCAAATAGGCAATAAATAATAATAATAACCAAATAATAATAAATAAATAAAATCTAAATCAAAAGTAGAAAATAGGAAATACATAACAAAAAAACAACAAAAAAACTAATAATATAAATAAAACAAAAATTAAGAGATAAGCATTAGATACATGACAGATATAGAACAGACAACAGAGGAAACCATTCTTGATTTTAGAAGCTTGTAGAATAGGAAGCTGGAAGGAGAGCAAAATAGAAGAAGTATAAATATAAATAACATGCATTCCCGAAGAGGAACAAAAGTGGCACCATAGGAGAATAACCCAGTCCCTATAAGTGAGGATGTAAGAAATTTTGAGCACTCACTGGTGAAGGTCACCTGGGGGAGTAAAGAAATCCGTCGAAGCTCGGGCGCAGGCGCAAGGGAGAGGCGCGGTGAAGTAGAACACCCGGACAGACAAGAATTTTTTTTCTAAGTCTTGGCGCATGCGCTACACAGAGATGTGACGACGGCATCAATAAGAGCCAAACGTCATCATAGGTGGACCCGATACGCAGGATAGAAGTGTAATAGGAAAGTGACGGAGGATCATCAATAGTGGACAGATGACGTCATTAGAGGGCGGCGGAACTTAGAAGAGACTGGCCGCAAGAAGCGTCACTCACAAGGATCCTTTTGCTGATTGGATGGTAGGAATCCGCCCACAGGAACCGAAGGCTTAAAGCCTAGGGACTGCCCCCACATGCCATAACCTGCACGCCATCCCCATCTTACGGCGAAACATGTAGGAATGCAGGCCTAGTATTTTAGTTCAGATTTAGTGAGGAGGGAACCCCAAATGGGGATATAATACACAGCTAAATATACAGCTGGTGTATACACTCACCTAAAGAATTATTAGGAACACCTGTTCTATTTCTCATTAATGCAATTATTTAGTCAACCAATCACATGGCAGTTGCTTTAATGCATTTAGGGGGGGTGGTCCTGGTCAAGACAATCTCCTGAACTCCAAACTGAATGTCAGAATGGGAAAGAAAGGTGATTTAAGCAATTTTGAGCGTGGCATGGTTGTTGATGCCAGACGGGCCGGTCTGAGTATTTCGCAATCTGCTCAGTTACTGGGATTTTCATGCACAACCATTTCTAGGGTTTACAAAGAATGGTGTGAAAAGGGAAAAACATCCAGTATGCGGCAGTCCTGTGGGCAAAAATGCCTTGTGGATGCTAGAGGTCAGAGGAGAATGGGCCGACTGATTCAAGCTGATATAAGAGCAACGTTGACTGAAATAACCACTCGTTACAACCGAGGTATGCAGCAAAGCATTTGTGAAGCCACAACACGCACAACCTTGAGGCAGATGGGCTACAACAGCAGAAGACCCCACCGGGTACTACTCATCTCCACGACAAATAGGAAAAAGAGGCTACAATTTGCACAAGCTCACCAAAATTGGACTGTTGAAGACTGGAAAAATGTTGCCTGGTCTGATGAGTCTCGATTTCTGTTGAGACATTCAAATGGTAGAGTCCGAATTTGGCGTAGACAGAATGAGAACATGTACCCATCCTCTGATGGCTACTTCCAGCAAGATAATGCACCATGTCATAAAGCTCGAATCATTTCAAATTGGTTTCTTGAACATGACTGTTACACTGAGCGCTCCGGGTCCCCTGCTGGCCTCGGAGCGCTCACAGCGTATGCCCCCAGGTAGCACTCCAGCATCTCGGCGTGTGCGTCCTCGCTCTCTAGGGCGCGCGCACGCCGGGACTCTTAGATTCAAAGGACCAGTGCACCAGTGATTGGTGCCTGGTCCAAAGGGGTTATTAAGGGTTAAGGTTGTGAGAGGCAGTGCTGACCTAATTAGGCTGCACCTGTGCACTGCCCATTTATACCTTCTCCTCCCACAGCTTTCTGCCGGATCTTTGTGCCTTGTGCCTCAGAGAAAGCGTTCCCTACTATGTTAGTTTGCCTTACCTGTTGCCGTACCCGTTGCTACCGTCCACTCGCCTTTGAACCTTTGCCGCCTGCCCTGACCGCTGCTACGTCCGACTACGCTCTTACCTTCTCCCTGTGTACCACGCCTTATCAGCTGCCAGAGAGGTCGAGTTGTTACTAGGGGACACGACCTGGTAGTTACCGCCGTGGCAAATCCACCCTGGCTCTGGTGAAGACCAGTAACTGCTTAGAACCGGTCCTCTAGTACAACCCGCGACATCGCCTCTCTGGTCCAGAGGATTCACTACCTGTCCTGCCGGTTCGTGACAGTAAGATCCGGCCATGAATCCCGCTGATGTTCCCCTGCCAAGCCTGGGGGACCTCACTACCATTGTGGCCCAGCAGGGTCAACAGCTGGCCCAGTTGACCGCTATGTTGCAGCAGCTCCTGCCTTCTCTGCAACAGCCAGCTCCTCCGTCTGCTCCTGCTGCATCACCTCCACCTGCAGTTACCACCGGTTCCAGAATCCGTTTGTCCTTACCAGACGGAGATCCTAAGCAGTGCCGTGGGTTCTTGTCGTAGTGCTCTCTCCACCTCGAGCTTCTGTCCGACCAGTTTCCTTCTGAGCGAGCCAAGGTAGCCTTTATACTCAGTTTACTGTCCGGGATGGCCCTGGCCTGGGCTACACCACTATGGGACCGCGCAGATCCTGCCACCGCTTCCGTCCAGAGCTTCTGCCTAGAGTTCCGGAATGTTTTTGAGGAGCCTGCCCGGGTTACCTCCGCAGAGACTGCCTTACTAAATTTGACCCAAGGAGGTTCTTTCGTGGGTGACTATGCCATTCAGTTCCGCACCCTGGCCTCTGAGCTGAACTGGAACAATGAAGCCCTTTGCGCCACCTTCAAGAAAGGACTTAACAGTGAAGTAAAGGACGTTCTGGCTGCACGTGAGCTTCCTTCCACTCTTAGTGACCTCATCTTGCTGGCCACTAGGATAGACAAACGTTTCGCCAAAAGACAAGAGGAACTCCTTCTTGAAAAGGAAAAAGCTCGTCCTAGACGCTTTCCTCGTCTGGCTCCCATTTTTCCGCATCCACCTCAACCCGCTACTGGGTTTTCCGCCGTGGAAGCCATGCAGGTGGATCGGTCACGCTTGACTCCGCAAGAACGAAGCCGCCGCAGAAACGAGAACCTGTGTCTGTACTGTGCCAGTACCGAGCACTTCCTTAGAGATTGTCCTCTCCGTCCACCGCGTTCGGGAAACGCTCGCACCTAGTAAGCGTGGGAGAGGCGTTGCTAGGTGTGGATTCTTCCTCTCCACATCTCATCATACCCGTGCAGTTGATCATCTCTTCCAAGTCCTCTTTCTCCGCAGCCGCCTTCTTGGATTCCGGTTCAGCTGGCAACTTCATTCAAGTCTCCTTGGTTGACAAGTACCGTATTCCAGTAATCCATCTACCCAAGCCGTTTATCATCTCTACTGTTAACGGTGAGAGACTCTCAGCCACCGTGCAGTTCCGTACCCAGCCTCTGCAGATGGACATCGGAATATTTCATACCGAGACTTTAGAGTTCTTTGTCCTTCCCTTCTGTTCCTCCGAACTCCTCCTGCGTCTGCCGTGGCTTCAACGTCATAGCCCTGTCCTGAATTGGTCCACCGGTGAGATCCTGCGTTGGGGCTCCTCCTGTTCGGACCGCTGTCTCAAGCCTACTCTGGTCAAACAGAACCCGAAAGTTTCTCCGCCTTCTGGGCTGCCCAAGCCATACCATTCCTTCACGGATGTCTTCTGCAATGAAACAAGCTGAGGTTCTTCCTCCTCACCAATCCTATGATTGCCCGATCGACCTGATACTCGGTTCTACTCCACCTCGGGGCAGAATTTATCCTCTCTCACCTCCTGAGACTCTTGCCATGTCCGACTATATACGTGAGAACCTACAGAGAGGATTCATAAGAAAATCTTCTTCTCCTGCTGGGGCCGGTTTTTTCTTCGTGACTAAAAAAGACGGCTCCCTCCGCCCCTGCATTGACTACAGAGGTCTTAATAAAATTACCATCAAGAACCCTCTGCCTCTAATCTCTGAGCTATTTGATCGTCTCCGAGGGGCTAAGATCTTCACTAAATTGGACCTTCGAGGGGCCTATAATCTGATCTGTATCTGTGAGGGAGACGAATGGAAGACTGCCTTTAACACAAGGGACGGCCATTTCGAGTATTTGGTGATGCCCTTTGGCCTCTGCAACGCACCTGCTGTCTTCCAGGAATTCGTCAATGATATTTTCAGGGACTTACTTTACACCTGCGTGGTCGTATACCTGGATGATATCCTCATCTTTTCCTCCAATTTGGATCAACACCGGGTCCATGTGCAACAAGTTCTTACTCGTCTTAGGAGAAATCGCCTGTACGCTAAACTTGAAAAATGTCTTTTTGAACAGACCTCCCTGCCTTTCCTGGGATACATTATCTCAGCCCAAGGACTTCAAATGGACCCAGCCAAACTCTCGGCGGTTCTGGATTGGCCACGCCCCTCTGGTCTCAGAGCCATACAAAGATTTCTGGGCTTTGCGAATTACTACAGGCAATTCATTCCTCACTATTCCACTCTGGTAGCTCCTATCGTGGCCCTCACTAGAAAAGGAGCTAACCCCAAATCCTGGCCTTCCCAAGCCGAGGAAGCCTTCCAGTCCCTGAAATCCGCCTTTGCCTCTGCACCCGTTCTCTCTAGACCAGATTCCACCAAGCCCTTCTCTCTTGAAGTGGATGCCTCCTCGGTGGGAGCCGGAGCTGTCCTCACCCAGAAAACTTCCCGGGGCAAGACTTCAACTTGCGGCTTCTTTTCTAAAACATTCTCTTCCGCAGAGAGAAATTACTCCTTTGGGGACAGGGAACTGCTGGCTATTAAATTGGTACTGGAGGAATGGAGACATTTACTCGAGGGCGCCACACATCCTGTGTACATCTTCACGGACCACAAGAACCTGGCTTATCTCCAGTCTGCTCAGAGAATAAATCCCCGTCAGGCTCGTTGGTCTCTGTTCTTCGCCCGCTTTAACTTTGAGATCCATTTCCGTCCGGCTTGTAAGAACATTAGGGCAGATGCTCTGTCTCGCTCCTCTGATGTGGTGGGTGACGAGTTAACACCTCGATATATTATCCCTCCAGAACGCCTTATTACAGTCGCTCCCGTGGACCTGCGCCTTCTTCCTCCTGGCAAATCCTACGTACCTCCACGTCAGTGGCTGCAAATTCTCAAGTGGGGCCACGCCTCCCCTTTTGCCGGTCATCCAGGGGTGCTAAAGTCTCTCCAACTAATCTCCCAAAGGTACTGGTGGTCTTCTCTGGAGAAAGATGTCTCGGACTTCGTCCAGGCCTGTACGATTTGCGCACGGGATAAATCGCCTCGCCAGAAACCAGCGGGTCTCCTCTTGCCTCTACCTGTTCCTGAAGTTCCCTGGTTTCACATCGCCATGGACTTTATTACAGATCTTTCCCTCCTCCCATGGCAAGTCCGTTATTTGGGTCGTGGTGGATCGCTTCTCCAAGATGGCTCACTTTGTACCCCTGCCCGGTCTACCCTCTGCACCCATGTTGGCCAAACAATTTTTCCAACACATCTTCCATCTCCATGGCCTTCCCAAACATATTGTCTTGGATTGTGGGGTACAATTCGTCTCCAAATTCTGGAGGGCTCTATGTGCTCAGCTCGGGATCAAATTGGACTTTTCTTCTTCCTACCATCCTCAGTCTAACGGCCAAGTAGAACGGGTGAACCAGATTTTGGGTGACTATCTGCGTCACTTTGTATCCTCACGCCATGACGACTGGGCTGATCTACTTCCCTGGGCGGAGTTCTCCTACAACTACAAACAATCCTCTGCCTCTAACAAGTCTCCTTTCCTTGTAGTTTTTGGCCGTCATCCTCTTCCACCTCTGCCGCAGTCTCCCACTCCTTCTTCTGTACCTGCCGTTGACAGTCTTGTACAGGATTTTTCATCCATCTGGCGAGAAACCCACGCTGCTCTCCTCAGGGCTTCCGCCCGTATGAAGGTTCAAGCTGACAAGAGACGCAGATCTCCACCGGAATTTCGTCCGGGTGACAAGGTGTGGCTCTCCTCTAGGTACATCCAATTTAGGGTCCCAAGTTACAAGTTGGGCCCTCGTTTCTTGGGACCCTATAAAACCAAGAGTCGTATCAATCAAGTTTCTTATCAGCTCCATCTTCCTCCCTCCCTCCGAATCCATAACTCCTTCCATGTCTCCCTTCTTAAACCTGCTGTCTTTAACCGTTTTTCTCCCAAGCTTGTTTCTCCCACCCCTGTTGCTGGTACCTCCGATATATTCTCTGTCAAGGAGAACTTGGCGACCAAGATCTCCCGGGGGAAAAGATTTTTTTTGGTCGACTGGGAGGGCTGCGGTCCTGAGGAGAGGTCATGGGAGCCGGAGGAGAACATCCTGGACCGCAGTCTCATCCGCAAGTTCTTCGGTACCAAAAATGGAGGGAGACCAAAGGGGGGGGTACTGTTACGCTGAGCGCTCCGGGTCCCCTGCTGGCCTCGGAGCGCTCACAGCGTATGCCCCCAGGCAGCACTCCAGCGTCTTGGCGTGTGCGTCCTCGCTCTCTAGGGCGCGCGAGCGCGCCGGGACTCTTAGATTCAAAGGACCAGTGCACCAGTGATTGGTGCCTGGTCCAAAGGGGTTATTAAGGGTTAAGGTTGTGAGAGGCAGTGCTGACTTAATTAGGCTGCACCTGTGCACAGCCCATTTATACCTTCTCCTCCCACAGCTTTCTGCCGGATCTTTGTGCATTGTGCCTCAGAGAAAGCGTTCCCTACTATGTTAGTTTGCCTTACCTGTTGCCGTACCCGTTGCTACCGTCCACTCTCCTTTGAACCTTTGCCGCCTGCCCTGACCGCTGCTACGTCCGACTACGCTCTTACCTTCTCCCTGTGTACCACGCCTTATCAGCTGCCAGAGAGGTTGAGTTGTTACTAGGGGACACAACCTGGTAGTTACCGCCGCGGCAAATCCACCCCGCCTTGCGGCGGGCTCTGGTGAAGACCAGTAACTGCTTAGAACCGGTCCTCTAGTACAACCCGCGCCATCGCCTCTCTGGTCCAGAGGATTCACTACCTGTCCTGCCGGTTCGTGACAATGAGTTCACTGTACTAAAATGACCCCCACAGTCACCAGATCTCAACCCAATAGAGCATCTTTGGGATGTGGTGGAACGGGAGCTTCGTGCCCTGGATGTGCATCCCTCAAATCTCCATCAACTGCAAGATTCTATCCTATCAATATGGGCCAACATTTCTAAAGAATGCTATCACCACCTTGTTGAATCAATGCCACGTAGAATTAAGGCAGTTCTGAAGGCAAAAGGGGGTCCAACACCGTATTAGTATGGTGTTCCTAATAATTCTTTAGGTGAGTGTAGATGAGAACAACCGGAGGTACAAAAGGGAAAGCGGGAATGACCTGAGAAAATATCAGGCACCCCGTCAGAATAAAATGTATCTGAAAGGTTGATACATTGAAAATTATATATCCCTACCTCTCCAAATTCTGAGGAATTTTAATCCTTTTCAGTTAAGAGTTCAAAAATTTTAAAGAGGAATTAATAAAATGTATGTTTTATAAAATAAATCAAGTCAGTGAGGTGTATGAAAAGCCACACTTTGGTCCTAGAGACCCCTGAATCTCACCTCACGCATTGCACCCGCGCGGAAATCTCGCCCGTGTGAAAGGGGCCTAAAACTGTAACACTAAAACACAGGCAAAGACTTTTTTTTTCTTCTTTTTTTTCACAGACAAAAGACGAAGACAACAATCCCTCCCTAGCAAACGAAACCCTAAAGTAGTAGCACTAAAACACAGGCAAAGACTTTTTTTTTTTTTTTTTTCGCAGGCAAAAGACGCAGACAATAATCCCTCCCTAGCAAACAAAACACTAAAACAGTTACACTAAAACACAGGCAAATACTTTTTTTTTTTTTTTTTTCACAGACAAAATCCTAGCACACAAAACCCTAAAACACAGCAAATTTTTTTTTTTTTCACAGACTAAACAGACAGCAAAAGGCTAATCTATACTACTGTATATCTCTATCTAACCTACACGACACCCTGCACTAAACCCTATCAGCTACACTATTAACTAACTAACCTACACTATCTCATACTAACTATGTGGATTATATATATGACTGAGCTAACTAACTAATGTACCTAACACCCTACACTGGAACCTATCAGCTACACTAACTAACCTACACTATCTACTACTAACGATCTGGTTTATATATATGAGGTATCAGATGTTATATAACAAAGGAATTTAGCAGAGTACAGAAATCACACTCCTATCTCTCTCTCACAACTGCATGAAACAGCACAAAATGGATGCTGGAAATGTTCTTATGTAGTAAGGGGTAGGCAACTTTCCTATTGGTTGCTAGGGATGTTGCTAAGCTCTGACAAAGATATTGCAGCCTTCTCATTGGCCCACAAGCTAGAAGCAGGGAAGGATCATTTGTACTGTTTAAAAAAAAAATCTAATATTCGAATTTATGAATATATAGCGCTATATTCTAAATATTTGTGCATTATCGAAATGCCGATATTCGCGATTAAAATTTGCAATATGAATATTCGCGCTCAACGCTATAAATATATACACTATTTTATTCAGTTGTAGACAAAAACAAAACAAGAGATTTCATTCAGCTGTCCCTTGCTTAAATGGTAAATGAGCCATAAGGAAGACAATAATCCATTAAGTTCATTTCCCATTTATTTTACCCTATAGATTCATGATAACAATAAGTCTTTCATTAAGGAGCATGGTGTCTTTGATCTGTCTATAGTTTCAAAGATTTGGTTTCCAGTTAAAGAGGTAACTAAATGGACATGCTTGTAGGCCATTAGCCATGATAAAGTAAGCACCATTTGAGACACCTTTACATTCCTCTTGGCCCCATAGGAGGTGCAAAAGACTGTGTCCATCTTGTATTTGTCAGCTTGCTTGTCTGGTAATGAGGTCTAGCATCCATATGTCATCAGTTCAGCACTGTGCTCACCAAAGGAAGCACAAGAGGATATTGGAAAACACTTACACAAACTGCTTTCCAGGTCAATTAGGTAGAGTTTATCCATAGATTATCACATTAGCCATAGAAAGATTACCTTGAAAACAAGAACTGACCTCTGATTGTTTGTTCTTACATGTACTTTTTTTTATTTCTCTTATTTTTCTCAAGCTAAAATATTAACCTTATCATTGCTTAAAGCCAATTACTAAAATGAAAGACTACAGGAATCAGGCCATGTGATGCTAGGGAGGCTCGTCCCCGTCCCCACCTGCCATTGGCTGTTCCCCCCGACACCGGATGTTTTCATCCATGTGCAGGGAGAAGCAGCGGTGCGGGGACCAGGAGCGGCATCAGGAGCGGGGAGCCAGATAAGTATGCTAACTGTGAGGGGCCCGGCACATGGGGAGGGATGTTTCAGAAATTGGATAACCCCTTTTAGTCTCAGGCCCACGTTGCATTGCTTAGCTCCATCCTTGTTGCTCTGCTAAGCTCCTGCCTGTTAGCCTGAATAGCTCTGCCCCCAGCAGCCCCGTAAGTCCTAGTCCCAGCTGAACAGTGGAGTAGGGATGGCATACATCACTGCTCAAGATTTTGCGCGGTATCTTCAATTAAGAGGGCTGTGACTGCCTCTTTTGCACGCAAATGGATGAGGTGAGTACATATTTTTTTGTTTTTAACACCATTTTAGGGAAAATTGATTTATTACCACAAAGCGCGAGAAAATCTGTCCCTTATTTCAGCATGTCAGAAGGATTAGGTTTTTCACATCTACATGGTTAAATAGTCCCCGTACTCTGACTCTGATTGAATCTCTGAGTCCTTTATGTATTCCATAATGATCCTAGCGGCCACAACTGGGATCTGCTCAGGCAAGGGGAATAGCTGTCCTGGAATCAGGGTGTGGACTGGTAAGTCCCACTGCTATACTTTTTATATATTTCTCTCGTACAGACACTATTACTAGAGTCCCTCTGAGATGCCAAGAGCAAAATAAATGATGAAAGCCCTGGCAGAAAAGGGTTAGTCTTAACAAACAGAAAGAGGATCACAGCTAAGGATCTTCAAGGCACAGCTGACACATATACTTCAAAGGAAATAACCCCAGATACGAACGCGTGCAAAACATACAGACTGGACAGAGTTAATCGTGTATAGAAGTGTACATACTCCTTTATATACTGTATGTGTGGGAAATGTAGATATAGGCAAAGTAAATATTTATGTGTGGATTAAACTCATTATAGAATGATCATTTTGTGACAACAGAAGCCCTCTTTCATGTCAGGCAGAGTAACAATCAAATCCTCAATTGATTTAACTGGAGGAAGTCACAACAATATCATTTTTGACACACAGTGTCATTGCATAATTTTGCATTGCTCCTGTAAAATCAAAATAAAGAAATGAAACAACTTTTGAAATATTTTGAAATTATTTTATGTCTACAGCCTCAATACAAACAAACTATGTCTTTGTGCCCTCAGATCCTGCCATATTATTTCCTTCCATGTGTCCTCTACTTTTTACCATGATACAGTCAATGGATAGTTAGCTACTGTTAAATTATAGAAACTATTTGATCTCCAATACAGCTATTATACAGGGATATGGAAGTCATAGGCCCCATTTCTTCAACTTTGTATTACAAGCCAAAGGGTGGCATATAACACAGCATATCTGAACAATGAATCAAGGATAGGAGACTGGCACTCCTTTAGCTGTTGTAAGAAGGTACCTGGAATCATTGTGGATGGAAGGTATGTGTCACTGAGGTTCCTGGCATTGGTGAAGTAAGAGCCGGTATTTTATGTGTCAGCAGCAGCTATTGCCAATTGACACCTTGAGATTTAGCATGGCTGTCATAGCTGATCCGGAATGGCTCTTACTGGGAGTAGTCAAAGTGCTGGGTGGGTGACTACTCCCCATGTTCCAGGCTGGGTTTTGCCAGGCATAAAAACCAGCCAGCACTGCCAGGTGTGGTTGATTTACCTCTCTCTTATAGTGGAGCTCAAGAGTCTGTGTGCTGTGAACTAAGGGCTGTGCTGGGATTTGAGGTTTGAGCCAGGTTGGAGGACTTCGGCCCCTCTAAAGGCGAACAGGCCGCCTATGGACTTGATGAGACTGAACTGCTAACAGGGTGTGAATTAACACCCAGGAGAAAAGGTGACTTTTATTGTTTATGGACTTTCCTTGTGTGCGAACAAACACCAAGCCACCTGCGTTTTGTGATACACCTTATCTGCATTTTGTTATACACCAATGTGTGAATAAACACAGCAGTTTGATTCAAGAACTGTGTACTTTGCCTCTATACTGCATCAGGCAGTCCTAACTACCAGAGCGAATCCCCACACTGTACTATCGCAGTTGCTATTAGCTATTGCTTGGATCCTCTGTCCTTTCACTCTCATCAGTGGTGCTCTGTGTATAGTAATACAAAGTCCACATGTAGAAGAAAAACCAAACACAGCACTCATCCGAGTTATTTTTTTAATATTTCCATCCTTTATTGTATTCAGTGGGTATACAGAGACATGGCATCACCCACACATGTGTGGCATGCCCCTTATAAGCTGTTATCAAAGTTGCAAATCACAACACATTTGTATAAAACACATAACACCAGAACTTCAGGTAAGGGTTAAACATGTGTGACTCAAAGAGAATAATCCCCTTTCCTTCCTTTATATTACTCAATGTTTCTATTATTTAAAACCAAAAGTTCAGGGGCCTTTGTCTGTATAATAATAGGGAAATTTTTTTAGAGATAGGCCCATTGGGATTCAGTATGAGTGATCAATTTTCTAAAGAGGACAGAGTTATATTGTGCACGCATATCAAAGAGATAGGAAATCGGTATGTGAGCTATTGCCGAGAGGTAATCACCGACAATGTTGGTTTTGCAACAACTTATACAGAGGTGCTTAAATATGGTTGGAAAATTATGAGTTTTTTCTGAAGGAATGTATAATTTGCAAATCGACCCATGTTGTGTATGTGATTGTCTGTACATGTGGCCAATACTACATAGGCAAGCCTATTAGGGTGATGCAGGTTAGATTTGGGGAGCATGTACACTCCCTGCAAACAAAGGTGGGTGCACCTAGATTGATTGAGCATATGCATACGCGGCATGAGAGAGATTTAAATCAAATGTGATTCTGTGGTCTTAAACAAGTGCAAAATTTAGAAAATGGTGACAATACAGAAAAGGTGTTGTTACAGAAAGAGGCATAGATTTTTATACAGACAGGGGCTCTTTGAATTTTGGGTTTAAATTATAGAAATGATTTAGGTGTGTTTCTTTAAATATGTAAATATTAGGAGTGAGTAACATAAAGGAAGGAAAGGGGATTATTCCTTTTGAGTCACACATTTTTAAACCTTATTTGAAAATCTGGTGTTAAAGGGTTTCTACCGCCAGAAATACTGTTATGTAGCTGACTGACAGCGATGCGCTAATGTCAGCACTACATACCAGTATGTTTCTAACATTTGTCCCTGCAGCCGTTCTGATAAAATAAGCACTTTTATAATATGCTAATAAGCCTCTAGGTGCTATGTGGGCGTAAAATCAGCACCTAGAGGCTCTGTCCACTCACCCTTTTTCCCGCCCAGGTCCCCTGTTCTGCCCGCCCCGCTCCTCTTGATTGATGCCACGGTTCGCAGCATCGCTTACGAAATCCCGCGCCTGCGCCGTTCACTTCTGTATGTGAAGGCCGCTCTCCTGATGCCGGCTTCCTCACTGTGACGTAGTCGGCGCAGGCGCAGTGAGGAATCCGGCACCAGGAGCGCATCATCCACTCACTGCGCCTGCGCCGAATACAGAAGTGAACGGCGCAGGCGCGGGATTTCGTAAGCGATGCCGCGAACCGTGACATCAATCAAGAGGAACGGGGCGGGCAGAACAGGGGACCTGGGCGGGATCAAGGGTGAGTAGACGGAGCCTCTAAGTGCTGATTTTACGCCCACATAGCACCTAGAGGCTCATTAGCATATTATAAAAGTGCTTATTTTAGCAGAACAGCTGCAGGGAGAAATGTAAAAAACATACTGTTACAGTTGCAATAAAAAGTATGTGAACCCTTTGGAATGATATGGATTTCTGCACAATTTGGTCATAAAATGTGATCTGATCTTCATCTAAGTCACAACAATAGACAATCACAGTCTGCTTAAACTAATAACACACAAATAATTAAATGTTACCATGTTTTTATTGAACACACCATGTAAACATTCACAGTGCAGGTGGAAAAAGTATGTGAACCCCTAGACTAATGACATCTACAAGAGCTAATTGGAGTGAGGAGTCAGCCAACTGAAGTCCAATCAATGAGATGAGATTGGATGTGTTGGCTACAGCTGTCCTGACCTATAAAAAACACACACCAGTTCTGGGTTTGCTTTTCACAAGAAGCATTGGCTGATGTGAATGATGCCTCGCACAAAAGAGCTCTCAGAAGACCTACAATTAAGAATTGTTGACTTGCATATAGCTGGAAAGGGTTATAAAAGTATCTCCAAAAGTCTTGCTGTTCATCAGTCCACGGTAAGACAAATTGTCTATAAATGGAGATAGTTCAGCACTGCTGCTACTCTCCCTAGCAGTGGCCGTCCTGTAAAGATGACTGCAAGAGCACAGCGCAGTCTGCTCAATGAGGTGAAGAAGAATCATAGAGTGTCAGCTAAAGACTTACAAAAGTCTCTGGCATATGCTAACACCCCTGTTAGCGAATCTACGATACGTAAAACACTAAACAAGAATGGATTTCATGGAAGGATACCACAGAGGAAGCCACTGCTGTCCAAAAAAAACTTTGCTGCATGTTTACAGTTTGCACAAGAGCACCTGGATGTTCCACAGCAGTACTGGCAAAATATTCCGTGGACAGATGAAACCAAAGTTGAGTTGTTTGGAAGAAACACACAACACTATGTGTGGAGAAAAAGAGGCACAGCACACCAACATCAAAACCTCATCCCAACTGTGAAGTATGGTGGTGGGGGCATCATGGTTTGGGGCTGCGAATTGCTATCATCGAAGGAAAAATTAATTCCCAAGTTTATCAAGACATTTTGCAGGAAAACTTAAGGCCATCTGTCCACCAGCTGAAGCTCAACAGAAGATGAGTGTTGCAACAGGACAACGACCCAAAGCATACTGTAGAAGTTAATCAACAACAGAATGTCTTAAACAGAAGAAAATACGCCTTCTGGAGTGGCCCAGTCAGAGTCCTGACCTCAACCCAATTGAGATGCTGTGTCATGACCTCAAGAAAGCGATTCACACCAGACATCCCAAGAATATTGCTGAACTGAAACAGTTCTGTAAAGAGGAATGGTCAAGAATTACTCCTGACCGTTGTGCACGTCTGATCTGCAACTACAGGAAACGTTTGGTTGAAGTTATTGCTGCCAAAGGAGGTTCAACCAGTCATTAAATCCAAGGGTTCACATACTTTTTCCACCTGCACTGTGAATGTTTACATGGTGTGTTCAATTAAAACATGGTAACATTTAATTCTTTGCGTGTTATTCGTTTAAGCAGACTGTGATTGTCTATTGTTGTGACTTAGATGAAAATCAGATCACATTTTATGACCAATTTGTGCAAAAATCCATGTCATTCCAAATGGTTCACATACTTTTTCTTGCAACTGTATGTAGCGTTGACATTAGCGCATAGCTAATGTCAGTCAGCTACATAACAGTATTTCTGGTGGTAGAAACCCTTTAAGTGTTTTATATAAATGTGCCACAGATGTGTGGGTGAGGCCAGATTAAAGGGTTTCTACCACCAGAAATACTGTTATGTAGCTGACTGATATAGCGATGCGCTAATGTCAGCACTACATAACAGTATGTTTCTAACGTTAGTCCCTGCAGCCGTTTTTGTTAAAAAAGCACTTTTATTATATGCTAATGAGCCTCTAGGTGCTATGTGGGCGTAAAATCAGCACCTAGAGGCTCCGTCCACTCACCCATTATCCCGCCCAGGTCCAGTGTTGTGCCCGCCCAGCTCCTCTTGATTGATGGCATGGTTCGCCGCATCGCTGCCGAAATCCCGCGCCTGCGCCGTTCACTTCTCTCTTCGGCGCAGGCTCAGTGAGTGAAGGCCGCTCTCCTGATGCCTGCTTCCTCACTGTGACGTAGTCGGCGCAGGCGCAGTGAGGAATCCGGCACCAGGATCGCATCATTCACTCACTGCGCCTGCGCCGAAGACAGAAGTGAACGGCGCAGGCGCGGGATTTCGGCAGCGATGCGGCGGACCGTGCCATCAATCAAGAGGAGCTGGGCGGGCACAACACTGGACCTGGGCAGGATAATGGGTGAGTGGATGGAGCCTCTAGGTGCTGATTTTACGCCCACATAGCACCTAGAGGCTCATTAGCATATAATAAAAGTGCTTTTTTAACAAAAACGGCTGCTGGGACTAACGTTAGAAACATACTGTTATGTAGTGCTGACATTAGCGCATCGCTAATGTCAGTCAGCTACATAACAGTATTTCTGGTGGTAGAAACCCTTTAAGTGCACATGAACATGAAATGGCCGTCGCCTAAAATGTCCATGTCTGTGTATACCCGCTGGATACAATAAAGGATGGAAAGCTTTTAAAAAAAAACTCTCAGATGAATGCCGTGTCATATTTTACTTCTACATATGGACTTAATACAGCGTATCTGCTGCATGGGAAGCATATTTCTGGATAAAACATCTACTGGGATTACAGTAGATCATTGGGGTTTCTATATGCCACACCTAGTATTATATGGCTGTTCTGATTACTGTTTTAAAGTGACTGTCATGATGAAATAACCTCATTTGGAATATGTTCAAGATCTCACCCTGGGCTTGCTCTCCTTTCTCCTTTCAAACTGCCTCAGCACCTTGGACAACTACATATCAACACAATAAACCACTGAAGCTCAAGAAAGCAATGAATGCATAATAGAAGGAAAAAAAATAACATATCGCTTATGGGTCCAAACTGATTGTACCCAAGTCAACTGGCCTGAAAATTTGTGTGACACTCTGAGGTCTCCAAGAACTCTAGATTTTTCTGACTATTTAGACTATTTGCACATCTAATGTTGAAAGCATTTTTTGCACACCTGCATACAACTTTTCTACAGCACTGTATATAGGGCACACAGGGGAACTATTACTGTGTTAGACATGCAGCTATTTTCCAGCTTTAAAATATTTTATGCTTTTTTCCAGTAAAGTTGTATTTGAATAGATGCAATATAGTGCAGATGAAAAAAATCTGTTTATAACATTAATCTATATTTTAGATTTATTTTTTCAAAACTATTATGTATAAAAATAGTTATATACGTATACAAATTGTTATGCATCTTTTCTTGCTGGCATCTATTGGGCAGTCATCGTTATCAAAGTCAAATTTATAATCATAGTAATATCCAGCAGACAAATCTGGAATTTGTTTTGATGTGTAAGCTAGATGACATATTTCAAAGTATATTTTAAACTTAGCTGTATGTGATTTTGTGAATAGATATACTGTACATGCATATTTCTGCAGGATTATTTGCAAAGCAAGCTGTCTTCTTGAAAATGTTGATTTTCATATCTTTTACCTAATTACAGCGTATGTCTATTAACCAGTGGAAGACTGGGCCATTTACCTCCCTTCCTGACCAGATATGCTTTCCATTTTTCAAACAGAAAAATCCAGCAAGTAGACATCAGTGATACATGGAGCACCAATACAGTCGTATAAAGAATATAGCTCTACATTGTAAATGCAATAAAAACATAATAGTCTTGGGCTGCTCCACCCTACTCATCAGGAAGTGAAGAGCCAGTACAAAAGAAAAACTGGAAAGTGCTGTAAGGCAATGGATAGGTATAATCCAGTAATTGACATAATTTATTTGTGGTCATGGCTAAAATACGAACTCGGGCAGCGTGCCCGCCTTGAACCTAAACCGGCTGAGGTGTGCCTGGAGCCAGGTATGAGAGCAGCCTATAAGGGGGCTGCCCTACGGAGGACCCTTGGAATAAAGGGAATGGGTGGGTGGGTCCACGACCGGAACGCCTACTAGGTGAGGGAAAGAGGGGGCTTATAAAGGCTCAAGCCCCTCCCACAAATGCAGGCTGAACTACAGCCTTACCAACTTGTGGTCGTGGCTAAAATACGAACTCGGGCAGCGTGCCCGCCTTGAACCTAAACCGGCTGAGGTGTGCCTGGAGCCGGGTATGAGAGCAGCCTATAAGGGGGTAAAAAGGAAACCAAGATAGTTACATTCAAGACTTTATTACCTCATAATACCAGAGACTGGAATGCCTGCGAAATCTCCACCTGGGGGTTAGGTATATATCTGGTGAAGCAAGACGAGCGCCACCTTCCCATCTTTCGGATGACATGAGTGGGGACCCCATGTTGGGAAGCCGCGGAAGATGCTCCAATGCGGAAGGAATGGCCGGACATAGAGCCGGGGTCAAACCCCAAGCCAGCAGCAACAGTACGGATGTGGCTGATGAACTGCGCTGCGGTGAGAGCGCCATCAAGATGCGGTAGTAGGGGGCTGTGAGGGGGAGCCTCATGGATGGCGAGCATGAGCTGGCCAAACACTTGTAACGGGCACCATTCATTGCCAGACGGGAAAAACTTAACCTCCACCGGGGGACCTGTTTGGCTTGTGCAGTGCAGATAATGTCTCTGAAGAGGCTAAATGCCAAGACGAACTCGGGAATAGTCAGTTTGTGATTAAGCCGTGAGTCCTTGGCCCTGAGGACCACAGACACACCCCCACAATTGATAACCCTGTTCTCGGGCACATCTTGAGTGGCAATGAGGATCGACGCCAGATTAACTTCCCTGCCAGAATGTCCCTCTTGAGGTTGTCAGGAATGAAGTGTGAGGGGGACACCTGGGGAATGGGCCTGGGCGTACCTGGTGCCAGCCAGCCTCATGTGGACGGTGCGATCAGCGGGACGGGTGCCGGGGGCGCCATGGGTGGCCGGGATTCCAGCTCTGATACCCTCGCCCGGACATCAGCTACTGAGTCGACCAACGAGTTTAGGGTAGACTGCAGCTGTACCAGTGCTAACTGTATCGAAGACGTCGCCGGCGCCGAAGCGCTGGAGTTGGTCATGAGCAGTTTGTATAGCTCTGCCTTCCTGGCGGTGGCCGGGTGCAGGATGCCTCTCCGGTTCAGCTCTGCTAACAACTTCGGTATGGTCCAACTCTTAAGGGATGATGGACCTGCCTGGCCTGACATGACCAACCCGGAGACAGATAGGCTGTCATCCATATCCGAAGCTCGAGACATAGTAGAGCTGTTGAAACAAAAAGGCGTGACAGATAAAGATAAAAAATAAATAAATGAGAAGGTGATGAAGGAACGGAATTGAAAAGGTGCCAGATGGAAAAAAAACACGTACCGGAATGGGAACCCGTAACACGGACTAGCAGAACCTGACCTAGCCAGACAGACGAAGAGACCAATTAAAACGTGAACATAGACCCGACGGGTACACTGACGGAGTCAGTGCGAACTTGCCTGTATAGGACCGATAGGAACAGGAAATAGGGACAACCCTGAAAATAAAAGTAACAGGCGAAATTTGAAAGTGCCGAATAACGGATGACCCCATACCTGTTAGAACCAGGCGAACTGGCCAGGATGGGGCTCACCCCTAGGTCAAGTAAACAATCTGAGCGTACCAGGCGGATGACAGAATGACAGAAGTGATGGCGCGTTGCCATGAGATAGAGGCTGCGCGTGGCAGCGGCCCCCGAAGGGCGGCAGACTGACATGGTGAACCTTTGAGTCAGGGAAAAAATAGCGAAGAACGACCAGGGGAGCAGCCGGAGAATGGCCCCTTAGAAAACAACCCGGATAAGCCAGCGGACAGGTGCGTCAAGACCCATGTATCAGAAAAGGAAATATGAAGACCAGGGATGTACCGTCCCCTGGGCGAACCAGGGGAGACACTGCGACTAGACAAGACCACCGACTGTGCCCTGGTGACAAAAACTAAGTGGCTATGACATGACGACAACAGTGGCCTGGGCGTACCAGGAAGACGAGGCAAGCCTGGGCGTGACCAGATGCAAGAAAAGTGTGAACGAAGCAAGGCGAGTCCTGCACAGGATGGCCACCTTAGTGGTTTATGATGGTGCATATATAACAATTATTTTTTTTTTTATTATTATTTTTTTTGAACCTGAGCATTGCCACAAGAACGCTATGTTGGATGTTTTGACAGTAGGTTAAAGGGCATCAGGAAGCGAAGTGCCAGGTTGCGGGATGCGCATGAACGGAAGGATGGGCGCATCTGTGCATCCCTGTGCCTATGCGTGCCAGCCTGGAACGCATCTCGGCTCCGTGCGCATGCCCATCAACTTTGGGTGTAGCGCCGCACGCAGGAGCGGCTCGGCGGCCTGCGCGCAGGGGCGGAAGTTGTATTACAGAGCCGGTGCGTTCCAAGCTGGAACGGAAGTTGTTCCTGGTCAACACAATTCCCCAGGCCATTATGCCTTAATTAATTGTGCTGAAACAGATGCTGGTGCAGGAGTTTGTGGTGGCAGGGTTTGCAGGCAGGAGAAGGAGCCTCCTGCGCTCCACAGTGGAACGCACGCCTCTCCCCAAGACCGCTGCCCGACCATACCGCTCCCCCCCCCTTTATGTCGGCCTGGGAGATCACGTGCATGCGCTCCACGCTGGAACGCACGCAGCCGCCGCAGCCATGGCGACCGGCAATGGGGAAGGCCCAACAAGCTGGCAGCACCGGAGGTGCTTGCGCCCCGATGCGGAACGCACGCTGCAGAGTGCCATCCCCAATGCTCCCCCAGGAAAGATACACCTATGAGCGGGCCGCGTGCGCTCCACGATGGAACGCACACGGCCGCAGCTCCATGCGTGGCATGGAGGATTCTTGGGCCGCCGGCCCCGAGAACCGGAAGTGCGTGCGCTCCACGCCGGACCGCACCTGCCGCACGACCAGAAGTGTGCCTATCGGCAGGACCGCCGCTGTCTCTGCTTGATACGTAAACACTTACCCACTCGCTGCGGGGGCTGTAGCGTGAGGCGGCCGGTGAAAAACGAAGTAAAAGCGCACGTCCAAATAAAGTCCAAGCGTACGTCCAAACGAAGTCCACGACCGGAACGCCTACTAGGTGAGGGAAAGAGGGGGCTTATAAAGGCTCAAGCCCCTCCCACTAATGCTGGCTGAACTTCAGCCTTACCAACTAGCCAGCTGTATAGGATTTATAACTGTGAGTGGGAAAAGGGGAAGGGTATGGAGTGGGGTAAGGGTAGGAACTGGGGTATGAGTGTCGATCTAGAGCCCTGCCACCAACATCTGTAATATAATATAATATTTGTAAAATGATGAAGGTTACACATTATTATTCTAAATGGGACACAGCATAATGTCTATCTTTATTTACTCCAGTATCCATTATGTCCCTAACCTGTTGAACATAAGACGTTTAACATCAAGCTCATGTGTCAGCGTTTATCTCCTCTGAGTATTGAAGGAGAGTCACCTTCTCTTTCATATGTTGTAACCACAGTTTCCAGACTCACAAAAAGGCGGTTCTGTTTTTGGTCTCTTCCATGCTGCACAGATTTAGCATTTTGGCATACCACATAGCAATACAGGTGGGTTCTACATTCCTTCATCTCATGAAGGTGAGAAGCTTTGCTGCAGTAATCAGATGAGTTGCCAAATTAGTTTTGACTGGTCTGAAGCCCCCATCTGGCAGCCATAAGAGAACCAATGGAGCTGAGAGTTTTAAATGGAGAGAGCAGATTTTATTTATTGTTTATAATGTTTTCCACTTATTTCCAAAAAGAGCTTAGGGCTGGCAGGACCACCACATATGGAAGATGGTTCCTGTGCTGTTCTTGCATCTCCATCATTGGTCTGAAGGGAGGAGATTTATACGATGGAGAAACTCTGGAGTTTGATACCATCTAGACAATATTTTAAAGGAGTTCTCCTGAACCCAGACACATCTAGAGAATCTATGTGAATGGGATAGTATGAATGCCCGGTCAGAATCATCAAGAGTAATACCCAGTTACTTCTACCAGGCTGTTACATAGGGGGGGCCTCTGTGGTGCAAAGTTTAATGAAAGTTGTTTATAAATCACTGAAAGGCATTTTGGCGGGGGAGAAGGTATCAATATATAGGTCTCTAACCACGACTGGTCAGGCAAAGGCAGAAGTTTGGATTTTTTTTTACTTAGTGCAAGTTAGTTCAAAGTATATTTTCTGCAGTACATTCCCGTCACTTAGAGGCTGGCAAGTCAGAGCTACATAGTGGTCTTTGACCACTGAGGAGCGTGCGAGATTGCCTAATCTGAGTGCAGAGACGGATGACCAAACAGCCGTCACCTCGACAGACCGTCCAAAGAGTAGTTGCGGCAAGATATAGAGGGGGGCTATGGGCGAAGATCACCCTCCACTCATGTTCAGAGCATCAGATCTGGAGAATACGGTAATAGTGCTTCTAGTGAGTAGACTTATCAGCACCTGTCTGTTAGGTAGGGGTGCCTTAGACTATAACAAATGTTCCTTGTCCCTCCCTAGCAATTCACTTTCCAAGTCCACATGAATGGGTGTGGGGGTAGATCTCGACAGAGCTAACCACCTCTCCAAGTGGATAGCTTGTAGATATAAAGTAATATCAGGTAGTGAGATACAACCCTGATTTCTTTTGCAAGTAAGCAAGGAAAAAGGCAATCTGGATGTTTTATTTGCCCACAAGAACCAGGATGAATATCGTCTTCAGCTTGTCCAAATACATTCTGGACAAAGAGACGGAAAGGGAGCGAAAAGTATAGAGCAACTGTGGGAGAATATACATAGTTAACATATTTTTTCTGCCCAACCACGATAGCATGGGAACCGACAGGCCCGACAGGAAGGACTGAATTTTTGCTAGTAAGAGGGCATAATTTAGCTGGAACCGTAATTTTGGATTGGCTGGGATCATAATGCCAAGATATTTGATGGAGGTGGGGGTCCATCTAAATGGAGTTAGAGCCTTAATCTGTCTCAATTGGGTAGCAGACAGTGATACCCCCAGGGCCTCTGACTTCTCAAAGTTTATCTTAAAGTTGGAAATTCTGCAGAAGGCCCTGAAGGTGTCCATAACCTGTGGTAGAGCCTTCACCGGGTTTGGAACCATCAGTAGTAAATCATCTGGAAAGACAGCCATTTTATGAGTGACGTTGCCCACATGAAGACCTCGAATATCGGGATTGTCTAAACGTTAAAAGTAGGGTCTCTAGATGCAATACAAAGAGCGTAGGAGAGAGGGAGCAACCCTGCGTAGTCCGATTTTTTATTACAAAGGAGTCTGACATGGTTCCATTAACCAGTATTAGGGGCGATGGAGAGGAATAAAGGGAAAATATGGCCGAGATAAATTGATCAGGAAAACCAAAGGACTCTAAAGTTTTGCACATATATCGCCAACTCACTCTATCAAACACCTTCTCGGCATCAGTCCCAAGAAGGACCAGGGGAATGTTTTTTTTGTTTGGCAAAATATACAGCATGTAGGACTAATGTTGTGCCTATCATCTCGACCCAGGACAAAGCTCACCTGCTCCTTGCCCACAAGCCCAGGCAGCATTGTCGCTATGCGATGACTCAGCAGTTTAGTCCACAATTTTAGGTCAGTGTTAAGGAGGAGAGATGGGTCTGTAGCTACCACCCAACGTTGGGTCATTTTTCTTCCTTATGGAGAATGATGATACAAGCTTCCTGAGCCTGAGGGGGAAGAGCAGAACCCTGTAACAGGGAATTGCAAACCCTAACAAAACAGGGTATTAAAGTGTCACCAATTTTCTTGTAGTAAGATATAGGGAAACCGTCACGTCCAGGGCTCCTTCCAGAGAGAAATGTATGTAAGACTTTTTTGATTTCCTCAGATGTCAATGGTTGCAACAGTTGGGCCTTGTTACCGTTAGTTAGGGTGGGAATTTTGATAGATTTGAGAAAGGAGTCTATGTGGGAATCAAGGTGTTGGTGAGCTGTGTCAGGGATGGGGACCTCATCCTCTAAGGTATACAGAGAGGTGTAGAACTTGCAAAATTCCTGTGCGATGGATGGGGTTGAAATTAGTCTATAGTCCCTTTACATTTTATAGCATGAACTAAGGTTTTATTTCTCTGAGATCACAACATGTTTCATAGGACTTTGGAACCCTTTTCTCCATGAGAATAGTATTTAAAGCGTAGAGATTGCATTATCTTGGCGGTTTTAATGTTTAATAAGTCTTTCAATTGGGAACGCAGGGATTTGAGAGTATTTTGCCTCTCTATGAAGTGGGATGTCTTGTGTAAGCGTTCTAATGCCGATATCTGAAGCAGCAGAGAGTCCACTTGCTGAGTCCTCTGTCGCTTTACTCTAGTTCCCAGAGAAATTAGGTCCCCCCTAATTATGGCTTTGATGTACAGGGTGGGCCATGAGCTAACCCATCTGGTGAACGCAGTAAAAAAATAAATAAAAATGTGCCAAAAAATCACAAAAAGTGTAATAAAAGAGTAATACCAAGCAATCAAAAATTCATATGTTCCCCAAAATGGTATCAATCAAACCGTCACCTCATCTCGCAATAAATGAGCCCCTACATAAGACAATTGCCCAAAAAATTAAAAAATATAACTTTCAGAAAATGGAAACACAAAAACATGATTTTTTTCAAAACAGTTTTTATTGTGCAAATCCCCAAAAAATAAAAAATAAAATAGACATATTAGGTATCGCTGTGTAATTGTGACCTGCTCTATAAAAATAGCATGTTATCCAACCTGTCTGGTAAATGCTGTAAAAAAAAAGTGCCAAAAAGCCATTTTTTAGCACCTTACATCACAAAAAGCGTAATACCAAGCTATCAAAAAGTCATATGTTCCCCAAAATTGTACCAATCAAACTATCAACTCATCTCGCAAAAAATGAGATACTACCTAAGACAATCACCTCTCTTCCGGGTGTAGGGCTGACGTCATCGGCGCAGGTGCACTGAGGAAGGAGCGGCCGTCCTTCTCTCAGAGCGCCTGCGCCGAATGACGACCGGTACGGCGCAGGCGCAGGATTTGAGGCTGCAGGCAGGGCCAGCGAGAGGAGGAGAGCGCTCGCTGGCCCTGTCAATCAAGTGGAGAAGGGGGGCGTTTTTTCAAACAGAGGATGCAGCGGCTACCAGCAAGTCCGCCCAACTTGCTGGTAGTGAAGAAATTTACATATAATAAAAGTATGTTTTTTACTGTAATTACTGCACTGCCCGAGGTAAGAGGGGCATATATGGAATCTGCTTACATTAACAAATATAATAAGTCAAAAACGGAAAATTGGGGGTTGGGGGGTGACAGAAGCCCTTTAAAAAAATAGACATGTTAGGTATCGCTGTGTAATTATGACCTGCTCTATAAAAATATCATATTATCTAGGTGAACATTGTAAAAAACAAAAAATATTTTTTTTTGGTTACCTTGCCTCATAAAAAGAGTAATATACTGTATATATATATATATATATATATATATATATATATATATACACACACACACACAAACACACACACACACACACACAATGCACAACTACCTCTAGCTAAATAATTATATACTGCAGGAATAACCCTAATGTACGGTATAACAATGGCAGCACAGCAGGCCAAATATAAATTTGGAGGTGCAGGCCAATGGATCCTGCAACAAATCCAGGACAATATAAGAATAAAAAAAAATGGCAGCATTCTTACAAAAAATGACTGCAAAAAAACCCCCACTTTATTCACTCCTATGGTCGCAACTAGGCATGAGCAAACTTGTGTTTCAAGTTTGGCGTACAAGGTTCACGTTCGGGTTATGTAAGAATTCGATTATGGATTCTGCTACCACGGGCCATCACTAAGATTCCATTCACACATCCATATGAATGGGTACGCATCCATTCTGCAATTTTGCCGAAGGGGTGCGGACCCATTAATTTTCAATGGGGCAGCAAAAGATGTGGACAGCACACCATTAAACTTATGTAGGACATTGACTGTGTATGGATTTGTGTATACCTACCTGCGGGTTTAAAAAGACTGCCCCGGAATGGGCGGAATAGATGCCCCTGACAAAGCTTTTCGGAGCGAAACCCGGTTCGGGTGTTTGATCTGTTATATACTGCTTATTATCGTTTTAACCTTGTGAGTATAATAAACCCTTTCCATTTCAACCTATGTGATGGTGCTTCACTATTGTTGCAACTTTTGGACTTTGACAGAAGCTTGTAAAGGGGAGGAGAAGGTGGCTTTTTGTGGCCTGAATGCTTTCCTATACCCACCAACATTTGAATGAATCTTGAGTGAGGAATTTTCTGTTCCGTAGAGCAGCACGGTCCGACTGAAAAACGCAAAGTGTTTGAGCGTGCTGTTTTATATATATATATATAATATAAAAACGGGCAGCACTCCAGCGGATAAAAATGAAAATAACTTTATTTACCCATAAGGCTGATGCGACATTTCGGCTCTACATAGGAGCCTTCCTCAAGCAGTGATAAAACACTGCTTGAGTAAGGCTCCTATGTAGAGCCGAAACGTCGCATCAGCCTTATGGGTAAATAAAGTTATTTTTATCCGCTGGAGTGCTGCCCGTTTTTATATTTTGTATTCATCTGGATTGGCTTATATCCACATTGGGCTTGTGCACCCTTTATTCATTTTTCTATTTGTGACGGTGCTGTCATTTTTTTCTTTTATATATATAAATATATATATATATATATACAGTCAGGTACATAAATGTTGGGACATCTACACAATTCTAACATTTTTGGCTCTATACACCACCACAATAAATTAGAAGTGAAACTGTAACAGGGTTCCGAAGGTGCACTCGGCCCCCCATTGCCCGCAGAACTGTTGCTTAGCTTTGGGAATGAGGATCTGTGTTCGACCTCATTCCCAGGGCGGCATTACTGCTGGGTGGCTCCCTGCTCCTAAGTCTGCCTTGAGCGCCGAGCTGATGACTCGGTGCTCAACTGGTTGGTCTGTCGGTCATGTGACGCTGGCCACGTCACATGACCCTCACTCCCCACTATAAATACAGGCAGCCTGCTAGCCACAGGTTGCCTGTTAATTTCTAAGTTCCTGGCTATTTGTTGGACTACTGAATACTCACCTGATTCCGTTCCCTGACGATCCTTTTGCCTGCTCCTCCTGTACTGCGCATCCGTCCTGGTATTGTGACCTTGGCTCCCACCTGACTACTCTCTTAGGACTCCTCTTGTACTTCTCTACTCTCCTGGTATTTGACCCCGGCTTCTCCTGACCATCCTTTGCTTAACCCTTTGTACTGCGTAGCTCTCTTGGTTCTGACCCGGTCCGTTCATGTTCCGTATTTTGTCTTGTCTGTCTTCCCTGCACGTATCCTAAGTTAGGGACTGTCGTCCAGTTGTCCCCTGTCATCAGGACTCGTGAGGCAAGTAGGCAGGGCCAGGGGTGAGGATGGAGCGCAGTGGTCACTATCCTTCCACCTGTGTGTGTGTGGACGTGACCGTTACAGATTAACAGGCCCAATAACCCCTGTATCATGAATCCTCTTACTACCCTGACTGACCATGTCTCTAACTTGACACAAAGGGTGCAGGAGCTAGGAGAGAAACTCCGTTCTTGTGAGTTAGGGCAAGGTTCTTCAACTCCTCTGTCCTCCAGTCCACATTTTGAACCCCAGATCAAGCTCCCAGAACCCTTTTCTGGAGACCGGAAGAGGTTTCTCTCCTTTAAGGAGAATTGCAAACTCTACTTCCGTTTGCGCCCAGTGTCCTCCGGTCCCGAGAGCCAACGCGTGGAGATTATCATTTCTCTACTACAGGGTGATCTCCAGGAGTGGGCATTTTCGTTACCTCCTGGGGCCAGTTGTCTAACTTCTGTGGAGGTTTTTTTTCAGGCCCTGGGTACCCTCTATGACGAACCAGACAGGGCCCTGGTAGCCGAGACGGCTCTTAGGGCACTGGTTCAGGGCCATCTCCCTGCGGAGGAGTATTGCACCCAATTCAGACGGTGGTGTGTCCCCTCAGAATGGAATGAACCAGCCCTGAAGAGTCAGTTTAGGTCTGGTCTATCTGCTAATTTAAAAGATCTATTAGTCAATTACCAAATTCCTGAGACCTTAGAGGAGATGATGACCCTAGTTGTCCGACTTGACAGACGAGTTAGAGAGAGACGACAAGAACGACAGTTCTGTTCTCAGATGGTGGTCCAGAAAGAGGCCTTTTCCAGGGACAACACTGAGGTCTCCACCGAGGAACCCATGCAGGTTGGCATGACCCGGGGTAATCTTCGTCGCAGATGTGGAAAATGCTTCTACTGTGGAGATCCTGGCCATTGGATCAACAAGTGTCCTAAGAGGGTCCTCTCTGACAAGTCTCCTAAGGCAAGACAACCTAAAGACCAGGTACACCCTAATTTTTCTAAAGGTAAGCTTTTGGTACCCATAACAATTTCTCTGGGGGTTAATAAGTGGCCAGGTAAGGCCTTTATTGACTCCGGTTCAGCGGCCAGCTTTATTGACTTTGAGTTTGCTTGTAAATTGGGTATTCCAATGTTTGCTTTACCTACACCTATCCATGTCATGGCTATTGATGCTACTCCCCTGATTGGTGGTACGGTGAGGTCATGTACCTGTGAAATTTCTCTGTCCGTGGGTGTGTGCCACTCTGAGAGATGTTCTCTTCTAGTCCTGGAGAACCTACCGGTTGAGGTGGTACTAGGGTTGCCTTGGCTCCGTTTACATAACCCCACAATTGATTGGTCCAAAGGAGAGTTGGTGAAATGGGGACCTAAGTGTGACTCATGCTTGTCCGTGGTCCAGGCTGGGGTTTCAGTAAGGTCTAATACATTGCCCTCTGTTATTAAGGAATATTCTGATGTGTTCTCGTCCCTTATTCCAGAGGTTCTACCCCCCCACAGACCTTATGATTGCGCCATAGAGCTAATTGAGGGTGCCAAATTTCCTAAAGGTCAAATTTATAATCTTTCAGGGCCCGAACGCAAGGCTATGGAAGATTATATTAAGGAGAGCCTTGCTAAAGGGCATATTAGACCTTCAGTCTCTCCTATGGGAGCAGGGTTTTTCTTTGTTAAAAAGAAGGATGGTGGTCTTAGGCCTTGTATTGATTACCGGAGATTAAATAAAATCACTGTTCAAAATAGATACTCTCTCCCATTGATTCCGGATTTATTTAACCAGGATTTGGGGGCAACCTGGTTTTCCAAGATTGACGTGAAAGGGGCATACAATCTAATCCGAATCAAGGAGGGAGACGAATGGAAGACAGCGTTCAATACTCCGATAGGACACTTTGAATATCAGGTGATGCCTTTTGGACTCAGCAATGCCCCAGCTGTGTTCCAAAACTTAATGAATGATATTCTTAGGGAGTTCTTAGGTAAATTTATTATTGTCTATCTTGACGACATTTTGATATTCTCTCCTGATTTCGAATCTCATGTGTCCCATGTCAAACAAGTATTAGAGGTGTTGAGGGAGAACCAGCTATCCACTAAGCAAGAGAAATGTGTCTTTGGTGTACAGGAGATACTGTTTCTAGGGCATGTTTTGACTCCTCACGCCTTTAAGATGGATCCTGGTAAGGTTTTAGCAATTAAGGAATGGGTAAGGCCTTCATCCTTAAAGGCTTTACAACGTTTTTTGGGTTTTGCTAATTACTACCGTAAATTTATCATGATTTTTTCTGTAATTGCTAAGCCATTGACCGACCTTACTAAGAAAGGGGCGGATTTGGAGAATTGGTCTACCAAGGCCATTTCTTCATTTGAAACATTAAAAAAGGCATTTAGTAGCGCTCCCATTCTGATCCAGCCTGATCAGGAGAGACCCTTTATTGTGGAGGTGGATACGTCCGAGGACGGTGCAGGAGCTGTCCTTTCACAAGGTCCTGCTAGCCTCACTAACCTGAGACCGTGTGCCTTCTTCTCTAGGAAATTCTCTCCCACGGAGAGAAACTACGACATAGGGAATAGGGAGCTGCTGGCTATTAAATGGGCATTTGAGGAGTGGAGAAATTTTTTGGAGGGGGCAAGGCATCGAGTAACTGTTGTCACTGATCATAAAAACCTAATGTTTCTCGAGTCCGCTAAGAGGTTGAATCCCCGACAAGCCCGATGGGCTCTATTTTTTACCCGTTTTGATTTCTCCATTACGTTCAGGCCGGGAAGTAAAAATGTGAAGGCAGACGCATTATCTCGGAGCTTCCATGCTTTTCAACCCACTGAGACGCCGCCTGAATCCATCCTACCAGCAAACATCTTCTTAACGGCTCTAACCCAGGATATCTCGGCTCGCATTAAGGCTGAACAACATCTGGCACCGGCATCCACCCCAACAGATAAGTTGTTTGTTCCCGTACAATTTCGTCTCCAGCTGTTGGGATAAGTGTTGAGTGTCACGATTCTGCCTTTTGTGGACATCCGGGTGTTGAGGGCACTAAGGATCTGGTTTCTAGATCTTATTGGTGGCCCACTCTGACCAGGGATGTCAAGTCCTACGTGTCAGCCTGTGAGGTTTGTGCCAGGTCTAAGACACCTAGGACTCGCCCTGCTGGTAACCTACGACCCCTACCCATTCCCAGTAGACCCTGGTCCCATATCTCGATGGACTTTATAACTGACCTACCGCTGGCGGAGGGTAAGACTGTGGTTTGGGTAGTAGTCGATAGGTTTAGCAAGATGGTTCATTTCATTCCCCTGTCTAAACTTCCGAATGCTAAAACCCTGGCGTCTATTTTTGTGAGAGAGATTGTTCGTTTACATGGCATCCCGGAAAATATTGTTTCGGACAGGGGTGTGCAGTTTGTGTCCAAGTTCTGGAGGGCCTTCTGTCAAAGATGTAAAATTTAGTTGTCTTTTTCTTCCGCCTACCATCCTGAGAGTAATGGGCAGACTGAACGCCTTAATCAGTCTGTGGAACAATTCCTGCGGTTGTATGTTGCTGATGACCAGCAATTATGGGTCAAATTCCTTCCGTTGGCTGAATTTGCTTTGAATAACCGTGTCAATTCTTCTGCTGGGGTGTCCCCTTTCTTTTGTAACCATGGTTTTCATTCCCGTTTTCATTCTGGGTCGTCCGTCTCCTCCTCTAACCCTGAAGCTGATAAACTCTCCTCCGAACTGTGCACAGTTTGGACCCGGGTTCAATCAAACCTAGAAAAGGCTCAAAGTTCTCAAAAACTCAAGGCCGATAGGAGACGTTCAAGGGGGGTGAACTTTCAGGTTGGGGATAAAGTATATCTCAAGGTAGCTTCTAGAAAATTTGCTCTTCGTTTAATTGGACCATATAAGATCACGGAGGTGATTAACCCGGTATCATTTAGGTTGGAGCTGCCCGAGTCATTCCACATTCATAATGTGTTCCATAAATCTCTACTTAAAAAATATTTTGAACCGGTAGTACCATCGAAAGCCTCGCCTCCGCCGGTTCTTGTTAATGATGCTGTCGAGTATGTCGTGTCTAAAATAGTGGATGTCAGGAAGGTGCGTAACTCCTTGCAGTACCTGATTCACTGGAAGGGGTATGGACTTGAAGAGAGATCTTGGGTACCTGCCAGGGAGGTTCATGCTCCTAGACTGGTTCGTAAATTTCATTTAGAACACCCTGAAAAGCCATCGCCTGAAGTAAAAGAGGGGGTACTGTAACGGGGTTCCAAAGATGCACTCGGTCCCCCATTGCCCGCAGAACTGTTGCTTAGCTTTGGGAATGAGGATCTGTGCTTGACCTCATTCCCAGGGCGGCTTTACTGCTGGGTGGCTCCCTGCTCCTAAGTCTGCCTTGAGCGCCGAGCTGATCACTCGGTGCTCAACTGGTTGGTCTGTCGGTCATGTGACGCTGGCCACGTCACATGACCCTCACTCCCCACTATAAATACAGGCAGCCTGCTAGCCACAGGTTGCCTGTTAATTTCTAGGTTCCTGGCTATTTGTTGGTCTACTGAATACTCACCTGATTCCGTTCCCTGACGATCCTTTTGCCTGCTCCTCCTGTACTGCGCATCCGTCCTGGTATTGTGACCTCGGCTCCCACCTGACTACTCTATTAGGACTCCTCTTGTACTTCTCTACTCTCCTGGTATTTGACCCCGGATTCTCCTGACCATTCTTTGCTTAACCCTTTGTACTGCGTAGCTCTCTTGGTTCTGACCCGGTCCGTTCATGTTCCGTATTTTGTCTTGTCTGTCTTCCCTGCACGTATCCTAAGTTAGGGACTGTCGTCCAGTTGTCCCCTGTCATCAAGACTCGTGAGGCAAGTAGGTAGGGCCAGGGGTGAGGGTGGAGCGCAGTGGTCACTATTCTTCCCCCTGTGCGTGTGTGGACGTGACCGTTACAGAAACGAACAAGATGTGCTTTAACTGCAGACTGTCAGCTTTAATTTAAGGGTATTTACATCCAAATCACGCAAAACAGTGTAGGAATTACAACAGTTTGCATATGTGCCTCCCCCTTGTTAAGGGACCAAAAGTAATGGGACAATTGGCTTCACAGCTGTTCCATGGCCAGGTGTGTGTTATTCCCTCATTATCCCAAATACAATGAGCAGATAAAAGGTCCAGAGTTCATTTCAAATGTGCTATTTGCATTTGTAATCTGTTGCTGTCAACTCTCAAGATGATATCCAAAGAGCTGTCACTATCAGTAAAGCAAGCCATCATTAGGTGGAAAAAAACACAACAAACCCATCAGAGAGATAGCAAAAACATTAGGCCTGGCAAAAACAACAGTTTGGAACATTCTTAAAAAAAAAAGGAATGCACCGGTGAGCTCAGCAACACCAAAAGACCCGGAAGACCACAGAAAACAACTGTGGCGGATGACCGAAGAACTCTTTCCCTGGTGAAGAAACACTTCACAACAGTTGGCCAGATCAAGAACACTCTCCAGGAGGTAGGTGTATTTGTGTCAAAGTCAACATTCAAGAGAAGACTTCACCAGAGTGAATACAGATGGTTCACCCCAAGATGTAAACCATTGGTGAGCCTCAAAATCAGGAAGGCCAGATTAGAGTTTGCAAAATGACATCTAAAAAAGCCTTCACAGTTCTGGAACAACATCCTATGGACAGATGAGACCAAGATCAACTTGTACCAGAGTGATGAGAAGAGAAGAGTATGGAGAATGAAAGGAACTGCTGATGATCCTAAGCATACCACCTTATCAGTGAAGCATGGTGGTGGTAGTATCATGGCGTGGGCATGTATGGCTGCCAATGGAACTGGTTCTCTTGTATTTATTGATGATGTGACTTCTGACAAAAGCAGCAGGATGAATTCTGAAGTGTTTTGGGCAATATTATCTGCTCATATTCAGCCAAATGTTTCAGAACTCATTGGACGGCGCTTCACAGTGCAGATGGACAATGACCCAAAGCATACTGCAAAAGAAACCAAAGAGTTTTTTAAGGGAAAGAAGTGGAATGTTATGCAATGGCCAAGTCAATCACCTGACCTGAATCCGATTGAGCATGCATTTCACTTGCTGGAGACAAAACTGAAGGGAAAATGCCCCAAGAACAAGCAGGAACTGAAGACAGTTGCAGTAGAGGCCTGGCAGAGCATCACCAGGGATGAAACCCAGCGTCTGGTGATGTCTATGCATTCCAGGCTTCAGGCTGTAATTGACTATGGTATTAAAAAGTGAAAGTTTGATTTATGATTATTATTATGTCCCATTACTTTTGGCCCCTTAACAAGTGGGAGGCACATATGCAAACTGTTGTAATTCCTACACCGTTCATCTGATTTGGATGTAAATGCCCTCAAATTAAAGCTGACAGTCTGCAGTTGAATCACATCTTGTTCGTTTAATTTCAAATCCATTATGGTGGTGTACAGAGCCAAAAATGTTAGAATTGTGTTTATGTCCCAATATTTATGGACCTGACTGTGTGTATATATATATATATATATATATATATATATATATGTGTATCATTTATCAAACTGGTGTAAAGTATAGCTGGCTTAGTTGCCCATAGCAACCAATCAGATTCCATCTTTAATTTTTCACAGCTTCATTGGAAAATGAAAGGAGGAATCTGATTGGTCACTATGGGCAACTAAGCCAGTTTTCCTTAGCACTAGTTTTGATAAATCTCTCAATGTACTTATATGTGTACATAGCATTGTGTGTCATCACACTGTACTAATCTGTGTGGAAAAGTGACCTCTCACTGTGCAGACTGCACACAATACTGTATTCAGAAGAGAGTGCATGTAGTGAGAGCTGTCAGTAATGATATCTATATCCTGCTTATAATGCCATGGTTCTGACTGTAGATCGCTGCACTAACGTTATTAGCAGAAATATCTATTGTGTCTACAAATAATGGACTTTCTACAGAATGGAAAGTGAGAAATAGATCTGCTGATTACAGGCTATAGCATACTGTAAGAATCACCATGTTGTGGATTGAAATGAAATCTTACTACAAAAATCACTTGCAAGTTCCAGCAGTCTATATGTAAGTGGCTGCTAGCTGTACTATATAACAGGATGTGGGGCGGGGCAGCAGAGGTTCTGCTGATTTATGTAAAATCAACAGGAGTGCCCACAGAGCCTCATAGGAGATGACAGCAGTGAGTAAAAATCATATCAGAGCATTTCTGAGTGCATGTGAAGCAAAGCTGATACCAGTAAACAAACAAGTGCAATTTTATTATGTGCTGCATTACGGTAAGATATGGGTTTATTGATTTTTAGTGCACAAAGATGTCCATAGCCTTTAATAAAGCGCAGATGGTGTCTCTAGGAGGTTCCCCCATGAAGAGCTTTGGTCTAAGGGCCCTGTGCGCTCTATCTAAAGTAATGGTGGAGGCCCGCTCAGGTGCCATCAGTGTGGAAAAAATCTGACGTACTGTTTCTGTCAAGGCCTCAGTGGGGACCGACTCTGGTATGCCACGGAGTCTCACATTTTTCCTTTTTCCATGGTTTTCCAAGTAAAGGTAGGTATTAGTGTTCATCGAGCATGCTCGGCCAAACACCATTTTGACTCGAGCATCGCAATGCTCGGCCAGTCACTGCTTGTGCTTGAGCACAATGCTCAAGTCAGTGTATTTAAGTCTAATTTAGCCTCTATTTCTGAATAGTTTCTTCCTGGATTTGAACTTGCAACATTCTACATTAGAGGCAAGAACCTTAACCATGTTAACCTGCAGTTAAGTATAAATTGATACTTCTGCTGTATAGGAACACTTACTATATGAGAGACTACTATGAGGTTTTTCTGACACCGTTTATAATTCAGCTTTATATCTGAGTGGTTAAGATTCTTGAATCTAATGTAGAAGGTTGTGATTTCAAATCCTGGTAGAAGGTTTTCAGAAATAGAGGCTAAATTTGATTTAAATACACTGGGTGTTCCCAAGCACTGACTCCACATATGAACATAGCTATATATGGATTCAGAGAAGGGACTCTTAAGCACGGACTCACACTGTACAGCGATCTTCTGCATAGACTTCAGTGGAACACGGCACCCTCCCCTCTTCAGAGCAGGGGCTGCCTGGTTTAATGCTCGGGTACTCCCATTGACTTCCATTGTGCTCGGGTGCTGCATTACGGTAAGATATGGTTTTATTGATTTTTAGTGCACCTGAGCATCCCTAAGTGTTCTACTCGAGCACCAGAGCACTTTGGTGCTCGACCAACACTAGCAGGCATTTTTGATCTGCGTATGGAGAGCCTGTAGTTGACACTGCATCACCCTGCTGTGCTGCGTGATCAAGGCCTTGGCAATCCTCGAGCGCTTCCACCCTGTGTCCCATCTTCTTCACCTCCATCTTGATGTCTGCCAGCTCCCGCATTACTGGGGAAAGGGCCTGGGTCAGTGATTGTTTGAGGAAGGACCTGGTGATAGGCATTGGGTCTGGGTCCCCTTGTGTGTCAGATAGGGCATAGGAGCTGCCATCCCCCAAGTCCTCATCCTGTGCTGTGGCGCGGGATTCATCAGCCGGTGACGGCAACTTCTTGTTGTATGCTCCAGCTTTCTACCTCTCTCCTTGCTTAGTTTGCCCATGGCTGTGCTGCCAGTGAAGCTGTAAGGCCGGATGATGTGGTGAGCAGCTCAAACTTCAAGCGTCCATCACCACGCTCTGCTAGCTCTGCCCCACTATGCTTTCCATTTTTTAAGTACACGCATCTTTGAAAGCCATAACTTTATTCCATTCTGTTATGTAAATAATTTTTGGACCATAGAAAATGCAAACCATAGAAAATGTTAAAAAAGGAAAACTAGTCTGTATTTCATTTTTTGTTCTTATTTTTTATATTTACCAGATAGCTGCTGTTTTGCTACCACACGTAAGCTTGTACAATTGATGTACTTGATCTGTTCCAATCAGTGCCATTATTGTGGAGTGAAAGTGACATCAGCACAAGAATTATGCATCAAGAGTGTAATTAAATGATTTCAGGAGTTTACATGGAATTTACATAGTTGACCAGCTACACACAAGCCTAAGATCATGTAAAGTGCAATGGCAAATGTCTGGAGTGTTGTATACCATGCCACCACTGGACGTTGGAGCAATGGTAATGTGTTCTCTGGAATGAATAATCTCATTTTACTAACTGGCAGTCTTATGAATGAATCTGGATTTGATGGCTGAGCAGAAAGTTCTACATACCAGAATGTATAGTGCCTATTATAAAATTTGGTAGAGAAACAAAAATTGCATTGATATGTTCTTCAGGGTTTGGGCCAGGTCTTGAAATTTCAGTAAATAGTAATCTTATGGCTCCAAAATTTTGTTGAAAGTATATAAATATCTGTCCAGTCACATAAAATGTTTGGTCACTGTAGCCTGACAGAAACTGGGATTGGCCATTTGTAAACTGCTTTACCGCTACAAACTCCTTTGGAATATTTATTTTATTTTTTTATTTCCTTCCTTAGCACAAAATAGGCAAGTTTTTAAATGGTTTTAAATCTTTTCTATAAAATAAATCCTTCACCTTGCAGCTGTTTCTGCTGAAACTGATAAATTTGTCAGAGCTCTGGCTCTTTGTCTGATGGCTCTCTGCTCCCCCACTTTTCTCTCAGTTTTAAAGAGCAGCAGCTCATGTCAAGTGGAAATGGGGGATCGGGGGGGGGGGCAAGGAGAGCAGTTCACAAAGGAAAAACACGAGTCAGGCAGATCATCTGATAACTTGATCTCCAACCACACCTGTCTTCTCATTTAAGCTTAATTATAGCTTAATTATAATCATATCAAAGTTATGTGTTTTGATCAAAGAGTGGCTGGATGCCAAGTATTATGACAATCTTACTGTGAATGGCATTCTGTAACTTGCAATGTACTGTGATATATATAAGCTGTTAAAACCAAACAGTTTAACAAAACCCAATTTGAAAAAAATGATATTTTTACCCAAAAAAACATGATTTCAGTAAAAAAAAAGCCCTCAAAGGTGTCCATAGCCTTTAATCTTTCAGCATTAGTAGGTGACCATTGAAACGATTGGGCTGTCTGTGTACCCTCATAAAGTATTTTAAAATTAGGTTTCAAAATCAGGGCTTCCCTTTTCCAGTAGAGATATTGTGTGGTATTCAGAAACTTTATAATTATTAATCTTTTGAGAAAATAATCCATCCTCTTGTCAAAGATGTCTATTTGCATTGATGTTTTGTATTTTTCCATAATTATAATGTTTGATATTGTATGTCCAAATCTTGTGTTTAAACATAAAGAAAGACATTTAAAATACTATATATAGCATCTCCCACTCTTTTGTCATGTTCCAGTTCCAGGCACTTTAACTCCATAGGCTTAGTGACTAGCATGTTAAATTATAGCTTGTCCACACGAGAACATTTTATTTTATTAATATATCTATCATCTTCTATGCCCACAAACAATGCATTCCTCTTTCACAATCTTTTATGCTGCATAACTGATTTTAACCTCAATACAAAAATTAGGATATTTTTCATGCAGGTAATTCTTTATGAACTGAATGAATAGTCCATACAAAACTAAAAACATTGTGTTATGCATACAGTAGTGCGGGGATCTAATCAGCTTTGTCTGTAGTGTTCTACCTTGCCAGTGTAAGAAATATCCTAACATAACTCTTAAGCAAATAGCCACCTCTTAGTAATTGATTCTTTTTAAATGCTTTGGATACCTTTGACATAAAAAATATTTTCATAAATTTTTAGTGGTTCACTTTAGCTAAGAAAAACTTGCACTAAATTTTTAATATGAAATATTTATTCCATTACTAACAGGATGACCCGACTTCGCACAGGTATATTTCCACTATTTCATTTAATGTTTGTGTGTGAGGTTGAAAGACATCCATAGTGTTACCCATAACAGTGACATCCACAGCAGCCCACCCCCTTAATTATGACCTCCACAGCAGCCCATCCCTTTTAACAGTGACCTCCACATTGCCCCACCCTGTTAACTGTTACCTTAACAGCCCCCTGCCCCCATAACAGAGTTCTCCACAGCGACCGGTCCCTTAACACTAACCCTCCACGGCACTCTGCCCCTTAACATCACCTTTTCAGCAGCCCACCCCCTTAACTTTGAGATTCACAGCAGCTCACCCCTTAACAGTGACCTCCACAGAGGCTCACCCCCTTAACAATGTTAACAATGACAATCCACAGCACCTCTCCCCCTTAACAGTGACCTCCAACAGAAAACTTCTCCCTTTACACTGACCTACACAGTGGGCCACCCCTTAAAAGTGACCTCCGCAGTTACCTGCCCCCTTAACACTACGCCCCACAATGCCTCACCGCCTTAAAAGTAACCTCTACAGCACCCCGATTCCTTAACAGAGACCTTCACAGAGTCTGCCCCTTAACAGTGACCTCTACAGCACCTTGCCCCCTTAACATTGACCTCCACAGTACCCCACCCCCTTAACACTGAACTCCTCTGTGGCCCGCATCATTTACAGTGATCCTCCGGAGCGATCTACCCCCTAATAGTAACCTACACAGGGATTGCCCCCTTAACAGTGACCCTCCCCCACAGTGCCCTGCAGAATGGCTGACCCCTAACATTGATCTGCACAGGGCCCACGGCTTTAAGAGTGACCCCCACTGTACCACACCCACTTAATATAAGACCTCCACAGCCCCCTCCCCACTTAATATAAGACCTTGACAGCACCCTGACCCCTTAATATAAGACTTCCACAGCACCCTGCCCCCTTAAAATGTGACATCCATAGCACCTCGTCCCTCAACAGTGACCTCCACAGTACCACGCCCCTTTAACAGTAACCTCTAACAGTAAAGAAAAATGGCTGAGTTGTTATGGAAACCTGGTGTAACTGTGTATGTCAAGACTGAAGGACTTGCAAGTTTCTATTGGATAATAAGAGGGTCATGTGACTGTGTAAATAGCAGAATTGGAGTGAAGCTGCAAGATCCTATTGGCTAATACATTTTTGGGAATATCTCTGGAAAGGTGCATCCTAGAGAGCTGAGCCCCAGTCTAAATCCTTCCCGGACACCTGATGCGCCAAATTTGGTGCAGATCGGTCCAGTCATTTGGCTATGGATAAAAAACAGACAGACAACAGAAATTCATTTTTATATATGCAGGTGAAACTTGAAAAATTAGAATATCGTGCAAAAGTTCATTTAATTCAGTAATACAACTTAAAAGGTGAAACTAATATATGAGATAGACTCATTACATGCAAAGCAAGATATTTCAAGCCATTATTTGTTATAATTTGGATGATTATGGTTTACAGCTTATGAAAACCCCAAATTCACAATCTCAGAGAATCTGAATATTGTGAAAAGGTGTGATATTCTAGGCTCAAAGTGTCACACTCTAATCAGATAATTAATCCATAACGAGGTATAGGACACAATTTATTAATACAATTAACAATAAAAGTACAAATACAATTTAAGCATAAAAATGTTCTGTTGGGTAAAAATGGAGAACAATCATTCACCTGATTTTTGGCCGCGGCTGGCGGTCCAATTGTCCACAATGTAATGCCTGGTAGCAAATCCTGATTACAGGAAAGGGTTAACTGAAACAGCCAGCCTCCGCCCAATCAGGCAAAGGTTCTCTGCAATTGGGTACATAAACATAGAATAGTCAACACATTTAGCTAAGCAAGATAAAATGCTGTATTTGGTCCTATATATAAAAATGCACAGTAGGTGCTGAATTGTCACTGGGTATTCAATAGGTTTAGTTTATATCCAGGAATGATATTCCACATGTGTAGCAGTCTCTGTAGAAAATATGTACTTCCTTTTGTATCTACAATGTTGTTACAATTATAACAGAGTTCGGTCTTTGAGTCCAAATCTTAATATCTTTCCTCCTGGTATCTTGGAGTTATAGCTTCACAAGTTTTGACCCACTGTGTGGGATTACCTTTGCCGGCGTACCTCTGCTCGCTGGGTGGGTTCACACTCCACAATGTGTGCCGGCGTCCCGGATCTGGAGTTAGCCGCGTCCCACGTGTCTCTCAGCTGACTGCAGGGTATGACTCAATGGGAGGATTGCGTACCTCTCCGGCCGGCCCAACAGAACATTTTTATGCTTAAATTGTATTTGTACTTTTATTGTTAATTTTATTAATAAATGGTGTCCTATACCTCCTTATATGAGTGCCCATTCATATTTAATCTACAATTCAACCATTTTTTGAGGGGTGATCTCAAATTTTGTTTGGTGCACCTACCCTGAGGGTAACAGAGGTGAGCGGATCTCTTGAATTTTTTCAAATTAATCCATAACACCTGCAAAGGGCTCCTGAGCCTTTAAATTGTCTCTCAGTCTGGTTCAGTAGAAATCACAATCATGGGAAAGACTGCTGACCTGACAGTTGTGCAGAAAACAATAATTGACACCCTCCATAAGGAGGGAAAGCCTCAAAAGGTAATTGCAAAAGAAGTTGGGTGTTCCCAAAGTGCTGTATCAAAGCTAGAGTTGATTGAGCACCAAAGTGCTCGGGTGCTCTGGCCGAACACATCGGGATGCTCGGGTGCTCTACCGAGCACCCGAGCGCAATGGAAGTCAATGGGAGAACCCAAGCATAAAACCAGGCACCCCCTGCTCTGAAGAGGGGAGGGTTTCTGGTTCACATGAAAAGGTCAGAAATTGATGGAAACACCACTGAAATGGTTTGGGAACAGCATGGGAAGTATTTCTGGATGCATCTTGGACTCCCAGGTCGCAGCTGGGAACCATGTTGTCCGAGTAGTACGCCACTTTTACAGACTGACAATAATACGCACCAAACCAAAGATAAAATCGATTTTAGAGGAAAAATTGTTAGGAAACATTCTTTCCTGTATTCCTGTATATTTACTTGCATATAAAGTGCAAGTGCTGCCAAAAATTACAAGGAAGAGGCACTTCGATACAAACTTTATATCACATAAAGGAGGGCCTCATTCACATTGTGGTAGTGGGACTCCTACACTCATAAAGCCTATGCACTGTGAAAGGACTGCCAAAAATTACAAGGAACCGGTACTCCAATACACCCTTTGTTACACATAAAGGAGGGCATCATACACAGCCTTGAAAAATGATGATTGATGGCCTGCTGGTGACCCTCAAAAAGATTTGGAGCAAGGGCCTGCTGTTCTGATCATCTAAAACATTAGGGGCGAGGGTGACTCTAGATAACCTGGGGCCAATCACACGTCCCTGTGACGGCGACGATCCATTCGAATGTCTGCCCTATCAACTTTCGATGTTATTTTTATCCCAAACCATGTAGACCATAGGTAACAGGGGAATCATGGTTCAATTCCAAAGAGGGAGCCTGAGAAACAGCTACGGCTACCACATCCAAGCAAGGCAGCATGCGGTCAAATTACCTATTAGGTATAATTAGGTGAGGGCCTGCTGGTGACCCTCAAAAACATTTGGAGCAAGGGCCTGCTGATCTGACCAGCTAAAACATTATGGGCGAGGGCCTGCTGACACTTTCGTGACTCTAAATAACCTGGGGCCGATCGCACCTCCCCGTGACGGCAACAATCCATTCGGATGTCTGCCCTATCAACTTTAGGTGAGGGCCTGCAGGTGAGCTGATCCTGTAAAAGATTTTAGGTGTGGGCCTACTTGTGAGCTGACCTTGTAAAAGATTGTAGGTGAAGGCCTGCTGGTGAGCTGACCCTGTAAAAAATTATATGCGAGGACCTGCTGGTGAGCGGATCCTGTAAAAGATTTTAGGTGCAGGCCTGCTGGTGAGCGGACCCTGTAAAAGATTTGAGGTGCGGGTTTGTTGGTGAGCTGACTCTTTAGTTTCAAAGTATTTTATTCAAAATTAATGCAATTGTGCACATCACATAAAATACATACAATGGTACATGAATATGATGCGCCATAATAAGCATGGCTTATATGTAGAGCAGGTGTCATTACATCCAAATGGAATATGATGAGAAATATATAGTGAAAATAATAAAAATAATACAAAAAATAAAACCCAAATAAAATAACATAAAATAAATCAACAAATGGAGATCACATCGGAGAGCCAATCTAGACCTACACAATGTTATGAAATATTTAGATACCCACATCTCCCCTATAATGTAAAAGATATCCTGACATGTGTTCTAGGGAATGTGCTCAGTAATGAGTCAAGCTATGCTGCGTAGCCGTAGAATACGAGGAGGATATCCAGGGTCCCCACAATTTCTCAAAGGCCTCGTAAGTGTCTTGACGAATAGCGTTCAATCTCTCGTAAAGTAGTAATTTGTTGATTCTATCAATTACGGCTTGAAGGCTAAGGTCTGCTGACCGCCACTTATATGCAATGTGGATCCTAGCTGCTAATAACATATGTTGAGATAACTTAAATTTGGAATAAGGCATTCTAGAAAGTTTATCGCCCAGAAGACATAAAGTAGGTATCATGGGAATGGCACAGCCCAACACAGAGGAGATCAGGTCACAAATCTTACTCCAAAATCTTTTTACCACTGGGCAAGACCACCAAATGTGAAAGACCGTGCCACTCACCTCGCATCCCCTAAAACATAGAGGGGAGACCTCCGGATACATCCGGTGAAGTCTATAAGGGACTAAATATGTCCTGTGGAGAACCTTGATGGAGGTCTCTGCTAATGTAATTTGCCAAGAGGTCTTATTTAAAGTCTGTGAGCATTGACGCCATTTCGTAACTGAAAGGTCTTCCTGGATATCCCCCTCCCACTCCAGCATATATGGCAATTTAAGTCCCTCTGGTAAAGTATTAAGTAAACCATATATCCTAGATAACAGTCCCTGTTTATATAGTGAATACGTAATAGATCTCTCAAAAGGAGTAAATTCCACATTTGTGTCGTTGATCTTGAGGGATTGGAGACATGAAAAAATCTGTAATGCATTAAATGATTCACACTCTGGCAAGTTGTGTTTGTTTTTAAAGTCAGTTATGGACATAAGCTTTCCCCTAGTTAGGAACCTATAAAGGGTGGTGAAATTATTGGAAATCCACCATCTAAAAGTTTCTGACCGAATACCCGGTTGAAATACTGGATTCCCAAATAGGTGAAAAAGTGGCGTATGTTTAGATTGAAGGCCTGCCTTAAATCTAACAGACCGCCAAAGAATCAATGAGTGATGTGATAATGGTGAAGCTGAACGGATAGCTGAAGGCAGGGGGATAGTATTCCATAGGAGGGATCTCCAAGTCCAGGGTGCACATAGGGTTTGTTCCAGAGAAACCCATAAGGGGGAGGAATCTGGCTTTAAGTGTGTCAAAAATAATTGAGCTAAACCAGCTGATTTGTAATATTTGATAAAATCAGGAACAGATAGACCTCCCTGGGATTTGTGTCTACACATTGTGGACCTAGAGATCCTAGCCCTCTTTCCTGCCCAAATAAATTTCATAGTGTCTGCCTGTAAATTTTGGAGGTCCCTAATGGGGATTCGAACTGGAAGGGTTCTGAATAGATATAGAATGCGGGGTAGAACCACCATCCTAACAATATGTATCCTCCCTACCCATGAAACAGGTAGCGAACTCCAGGATTTGTAGTCTTCTCTGATTCTACGGTATAGTGGAATATAGTTAAGTTTGTAAATTGAAGACAACTTCTTAGTTATTAGGGTTCCTAAATATTGGATGTGATTGGTTTGTTGGGTAAAAGGAAAGTTTTGAGCAATTGAAGTTTGGAGTGATGATGGGGAATTACACAACAAAAGCTCTGACTTTTTCTGGTTAATTTTAAGCCCTGAAGCCAAGGAGAAGGTGTTTAGTAACTTTAAGAGGTTCGGGAGTGAAATAAGGGGATTGGTCAGGGATAATAGGAGGTCATCGGCAAATAAACTCAATTTATATTCAGTGTTTCCTAATTTAATGCCTGATAGATTGGGATCGTTCCTGATGGATATTGCGAGGGGTTCCATGGCCAAGGCGAATAATGCAGGCGACAGTGGGCAGCCCTGTCTAGTGCCTCTAGAAATGTGAATTGGTGAAGGATGAGTTGTTGGGAGTTTGAGGTAAGCCACTGGGGCCGAGTAGATTGCTTGAATCGCTTTTACAAACGGACCAGTAATGCCCATATTGTGTAACACTTTGTATAAATAATCCCAGCTAATAGAGTCAAAGGCCTTTTCTATATCTAATGCCAGAATGGCCAGGGGGGTCTTATTAGTGTTGGCTATCTGTATTACATTGAGAACCTTTCTAATGTTATCTGGTGCCTCTCTTTCTGGTATAAAACCTACCTGGTCTTTATGAACAAGTCCAGGGAGGAGTATATTAAGACGCCTTGCTAATATGGATGTAAAAAGTTTAGTGTCCAGATTTAATAGGGAAATCGGTCTATAGTTAGTGGTAGACAAGGGATCCTTTTTAGGCTTGGGCAGTACGGTGATGTTAGCGAAAAGAAAATCGGGATGAGGAGTATGGCCTGCTAGTAGATGGTTACAGAATTGAACTATGTGTGGAGTTAAAATCGTGGCATATTTTTTATAATACAGGGCAGATAGCCCATCAGGCCCCGGGGCCTTCCCCAGTTTCAGTGCGTTGATTGTGTAAATTACTTCCTCCGAACTAATAGCTTTACTCAGGTCCCGTAGAGCATCAGGAGACACTTGTGGGAGCGATATAGATGACAGGAAGTTATCTCTTGGTTGTGCTTGCTCATCCTCCGCACCCTTGTAAAGCTGCCGGTAAAAAGCATGAAACGTATCATAAATGATCTTAGGGTTGGATGTTATATGGCCAGTGTGTGAACGGATTTGGAAAACCTGGTTAATCTTCCGTTTAGCCTTCAATTGTCGAGCTAGCATTTTATCAGGTTTATTGGCGTATCTATAGAAATACGATGCAGTCCATCGTAAGGCCTTTTCTGTATTATTTGATAATATGATGTTTATTTGCATCTTGGTGTCCTTGACCGCTTTAAGCAAATATAGTGAGGGTGACCGCTGGTGCGCCAGAACCAGTCTATTCAGTTTAGCTTCAAGCGTCAAAAGGGCCGCCTGTCTTCCCTTCTTTAACTGAGATGCTTCCCTAATTATTCTTCCCCTCATGTAGGCCTTATGTGTGATCCATGTGAGCAAAGGGTCTATATCCGGCTGCACATTCTCAGCAAAAAAGCCTTTCATGTCCTCCTGAAGCCTATCACGAACAGCTGGTCTAGTCAAAAGTGATTCATTAAGTCTCCAAGAAAACAGACGGTTCGTAGGCGTGTTTGGGGCCAGCTCAATCATCACCATGTCATGGTCCGACCAAGAAGACACTATATGTCTGCTAAATGCCATATAGGGGAGCATAGTGAGCTGACTCTTTAAAAGGTTGTAGGCGAGGGCCTGCAGATGAGCTGACCCTCTAAAACATTGTATGTGAGTACCTTCAGGTGAGCTGACCCTGTAAAAGATTTGAGATGCGGGCCTGCTGATGAGCTGACCCTCTAAAAGGTTGTAGGTGAGGGCCTGCTGGTGAGCTGACCCTGTAAAAAATTATATATGCGAGGGCCTGCTGGTGAGCTGACCCTGTAAAAAATTATATGTGAGGGCCTTCAGGTGAGCTGACCCTGTAAAAAAATATATGTGAGGGCCTGCTGGTGAGCTGACCCTGTAAAACATGTGCGAGGGCCTGCTGGTGAGCTGACCCTGTAAAACATTATATGCAAAGGGCATATATGCAATGGCATTATATGCGACAAATAGGCATGTGTTGATATGATGGAAGAGGAGAAGGAGGATGAGAAAAGGAAGATTCAACCATATACCCTTGTTTGCGGTGGAAGGGGTGCATGGGAATACAGTGTATTCAGTACATTCTAAACAACACATTTAAAGTGCCTTTATGTTCATCAGGTTTCTTCTCATGGAGTCGAGAAGTCATAGTCAATCTAGGCCTTGTTCATTTTTATAAGAGTCAACCGGTCAGCATTTTCAGTTGACAGGTGGATACGCTTATCTGTTATAATGCCAGCAGCAGCACTAAATACCGGCTCAGACAAAATGCTGGCGGCAGGGCAGGCCAGCACCTCCAAGGTGTAGAGCGCCAGTTCGTGCCACTTGTCCAGCTTGGACACCCAGTAGTTGTAAGGCACTGAGGGATAATTGAGGATGCTGACACGGTCTGCTATGTACTCCTTCACCATCTTCCAAAAGTTTTCCCCCCTTGTGACACAAGGCCGCGCATCAGGGTGAGGGTGCTGGTGGGGTGTCATAAAACTGGCTTTGGAGAGTGTTGCCCTGCCTCTGTTGGAACTGCTGTGTGTTCCACTTGTCTCCCCTCCTCTGTTGGCCAAGGAACTACGGACTCTGCCGCCAGCGTTATCAGATAGAAATTTTTGGAGCAATTTTTCAACAAGGATCTTCTGGTATTGTACTGTTTTGCTTGTCCTCTCCACCAGAGGAATGAGAGATGAGAAGTAGTCTTTGTAGCGGGGGTCGAGAAGGGTGAACAACCTGTAATTCCTTGTTGTCTAAAATGTGCATAACGCACGGGTCGTGGGAAAGCCAGCCTAGCATGAAGTCAGCCATGTGTGCCAGAGTACCAACAGGCAACACTTCGCTGTCGTATTCAGGAGGATCACTCTCAATCTCCTCATCATCTTCCTCCTCTTCTGCCCACCCACGCTGAACAGATGGAATTAAACTTCCATGGGTACTACCCTCTGTAGCTGAGGCAACCGTCTCCTGATCCTCCTCCTCCTCCTCTTCATCGTCCAATTTGCGCTGAGCACCTTCACCAGTAGCTCAGGCAAATTGGGGTAGGTTTTGAGAAACCACTGAACCACAAGGTTGAACACGTGGGCTAGGCATGGGATGTACCTGTCACGGAACCATGAACCAGACGTACAACAAGAGATAAGTGAAAATAAGAAGGCTTTATTGAAAATAAAGCTGTAAAGCAAAAGTCCAAACGGATGGTGAAACCGAGCAGAGTCTTTGCGAAGCCAGAGGTCAGGAACCAGAAGGGTAGTCAGACGAAGCCAGGATCAGGAACCAGCAGGGTAGTCAGACGAAGCCAGGATCAGGAACCAGCAGGGTAGTCAGACGAAGCCAGGATCAGGAACCAGCAGGGTAGTCAGACGAAGCCAGGATCAGGAACCAGAAGCAGCAGCAGTCTTAGGAGCATGTGAACACAAGAGGACCAAGCAAGGAACTGAAGCCACAGACCTCCTATATATATGAGCTAGGCATCCAGCTCCTCCCAGGGGAAGGAGGAGCCGCAGGGTGGAAGGCTACAAGAAACCCAGGACCCAAGATGGCCGCCAGCACATGTCAAACGAAGGAGAGCAGCAAGCAGGTAAGACCATGACAGTACCTCCCCCTCAAGGGCCCCTCCTCCGCGGAGCACAAAACGGTTTCTGAGGGAAGCGTGCGTGGAAGGCTCGGAGCAAGGCAGGAGCATGGACATCTGCGGAGGGAACCCAGGAACGCTCCTCTGGACCATAACCACGCCAATGGACCAAAAACTGCAACCGACCGCGGACCAGGCGTGAGTCCAGGATATTGCTCACCTCATATTCCTCACGATTGCCCACTTGGACCGGACGAGGCCGAGGAACCGAGGAAGTGAAACGATTACACACCAGTGGCTTCAACAGGGAGACATGAAACACGTTGGAGATCCGCATGCCAGGAGGAAGCGCAAGGGCATAGGCTACCGGGTTTACCCTGCGAAGCACTCGGAAGGGACCAACAAAGCGAGGCGCCAGCTTGGGAGTGGGCACTCGGAGGTTGAGGTTGCGGGTGGACAACCATACACGGTCTCCGACCTGGTAGGAAGGAGCAGGCGCTCGTCTGCGATCAGCCTGGAATCTCTGGCGCTGCGCAGAGACCTCAAGGGACTTCTGGATCTGTACCCAAGAAGCACGTAGGACGGAAAGGTGATCCTCCACAGCCGGAATATCCTGGGGAGAGAATACCTCCGGTAACACGGCAGGTTGGAACCCATAATTGGCCATGAAGGGAGACGTCCCAGAGGAAGAGTTCACCGCCGTGTTCCTGGCAAACTCAGCCCAAGGCAGGAGGTCAACCCAATTGTCTTGGTGATCGGAGACATAGCAACGAAGGAATTGCTCCAAGGCCTGATTGGATCGTTCTGCGGCCCCATTGGACTGAGGGTGGTAGGCCGAGGAGAAGGAGAGATGAATCCCCAACTGGGAGCAAAAGGCGCGCCAGAACCTGGACACAAACTGACTCCCCCGATCCGACACAATCTCCTTAGGCAAACCGTGCAACCGGAAGACCTCCCTGGCAAAAATCGTGGCCAACTCTTGTGCAGAGGGTAACTTCTTGAGAGGAACACAGTGGCACATTTTGGAAAACCGATCCACAATCATGAGAATGACCGTATGGCCTCGGGATGCAGGGAGGTCCACAATGAAATCCATCCCCAGGTGTGACCATGGGCGCTCCCCGGTGGCTATGGGTTGCAGAAGGCCCAACGGAAGGTGCCGAGGGGACTTACTCTGGGCACAAACGGAGCATGCCGCTACATATGCGGCGATGTCGGAACGTAGGGAAGGCCACCAGAACAGACGTGAAACAGCCCAGGACAGCTGATTCTTTCCAGGATGCCCCGCGGTCTTGGAGTTATGGTAGGTTCGCAACAACCGAGTGCGCAACTCCTCAGGCACAAAACATCTGCCGTTGGGTCTCCCAGAGGGAGCACCAGATTGAGCCGCCAAAATCTGCTCACCCAGGGGAGAGGTCAGGCTGGTGCGAATGGCGGCCAGGATCTGATTCGGAGGTATGACCGAAGTCGGAATCGACTCCTCCCTGGACAGCTCGGAGTACTGCCGTGATAAGGCATCCGCCCTGATGTTCTTGGAACCGGGTAGGTAGGAGACCACGTAATTAAAACGTGACAAGAACAGAGCCCATCTGGCCTGACGTGGTGTCAATCTCTTGGCCTCAGAAAGGTAGGTCAGATTCTTGTGGTCCGTCAGGATGAGAACCGGAACCACCGAACCCTCGAGCAAGTGCCTCCATTCTTTAAGGGCCTGCACGATGGCCAATAACTCCCTGTCACCAATCTGATAGTTGCACTCCGCGGAAGACAGTTTCCGGGAGTAAAACCCACAAGGAAGCAGAGGACCCTCTGGTGTTCTACGCTGAGACAGAAGGGCGCCTACTCCCGTCTCAGACGCGTCCACCTCGAGGACAAAGGGCAACCCAGGGTTGGGATGCGACAGAATCGGAGCCGACACAAAGGCGGACTTTAGGGCCTCAAAAGCTCGGATGGCCTCGAGCGGCCAGACCTGGGAATTACTGCCCTTCCTGGTCAGATCCGTGAGAGGCTTGGCCAGCATGGAAAAGTCCCTGATGAACTTCCGATAATAATTGGCGAAGCCCAAAAAGCGCTGCAGGGAACGAAGACCACTGGGCTGGGGCCACTGTAAGACAGCCGAAACCTTCTCAGGATCCATGGAGAACCCCTCAGCGGAAATGATGTAACCTAAGAAGGTTACCTGGGATCGGTGAAATTCGCATTTCTCAAGCTTACCGAACAGCTTGTTCTCTCGTAACCGTTGCAACACTCGTCTGACATCCAGAATGTGGGCCTCCATGGATTCAGAATATACCAAGATGTCATCCAAATAGACTACCACACACTGCTGCAACAGGTCACGGAAAACATCGTTGATGAATTCCTGAAAGACTGCGGGCGCATTGCACAACCCAAAGGGCATAACCAAGGATTCGTAATGACCGGTCCTGGTGTTAAACGCGGTCTTCCACTCATCGCCCGCCTTGATCCTTACCAGGTTATATGCCGCCCTCAGGTCGAGTTTGGTAAAGACCGTGGCCCCTTTAAGGCGATCGAACAGCTCGGAAATCAAGGGTATCGGGTAAGCGTTCTTGATCGTGATGCGATTGAGACCCCTGTAATCGATGCAAGGCCTCAACTCACCGCCCTTCTTTTTCACAAAGAAAAATCCAGCCCCTGCCGGGGACGAAGATTTGCGAATGTGTCCGCGTGAAAGCGCCTCCCTCACGTACTCCTCCATGGCCTCATTCTCCGCTACCGACAGTGGATAGACTTTGCCACGAGGAGGAACGGCACCAGATTGTAACTCTATGGCACAATCGTATGGGCGGTGCGGAGGTAGGGCAACCGCGCACACCTTATCGAATACATCCCGGTACTCCTCATATTCAGGAGGCAATAGAGAGTCCGAGGAAGTACACAGCAACTTGACAGACCCATGGATGCAACTAGCCCCACACTGCGGTGACCACGAGAGGATCTCGACCGATCTCCAATCGAAAGTCGGATTATGCTTCTGGAGCCAGGGGTACCCCAAGACCACCGAGTAGTGTGGAGACGAAATAACCTGGAGGCAGACCGACTCTCTGTGAACGGCACCAATGGCTATCCCCACTGGAAGGGTCTCATGAGTCACGTGTGGCGGCAGAAGGGGTCTGCCGTCTATCGCCTCAAGAGCCAGTGGGGAACCTCGAGCCTGCAGAGGAATGGAATTGGCGGCAGCGAACACACTATCAATGAACAAACCACCAGCACCAGAGTCCACCAACGCCTGGGTCGTCACCGAGCCCCCGACCCAGGAGAGGACAACAGTGATCAGTGGTTTGTCAACACGGGAAACCGGGGACGAGGAGACTCCACCCAAGATCTGCCCCCGACAGGATCTCAGGGTACGAGCGTTTCCCGGACGGTTCGGACATGCCAACCGAAAATGCCCACCGAGACCACAGTACATGCATCGGCCCTCGCGTCTCCGGAGTGCCCTCTCCCCCTCGGACAGGCGAGCAAACCCCAGCTGCATGGGTTCACCCCCAGACAAGTCATCCCCAGGAGGCGTGGGAGGAGAGGGAGGCACGGGTGGGACAGCAAACGTAGGCACCAACCTGTTAGAAGACCTCCGCAGGTTCTCCTTAAAGGAAGGTCTCTCCCTGAGTCTGGTGTCAATCAAAATCAGGAAAGAAATAAGAGACTCGAGCTCAACTGGTAGGTCCTTAGCTGCAACCTCATCCTTCAAGGCATCCGAGAGACCATGAGAGAAAGCAGCGACCAGAGCCTCATTATTCCAGCCCACCTCTGCTGCCAGGGTACGAAACTCAATGGCGTATTCAGCTACGGATCGTGAACCCTGTCTGATGGACATAAGGAGCTTCGCAGCAGAGGCAGCACGAGCCGGCACATCGAATACCTTCCGAAGAGAAGCAACAAAACCGGAAAACTCGGCAACCACCGGATTGTTGTTCTCCCATAAAGGGCTGGCCCAGGCCAAGGCCTTGTCCGAGAGCAGCGAGATCAAGAAGCCCACCTTTGATCTCTCAGTAGGAAAGGCATGTGGCAGCAACTCGAAATAAATGCCCACCTGGTTAAGGAAACCTCGGCACTGAGTTGGCTCTCCCCCAAAGCGCTGTGGAAGAGGGGCAGAACCGGTCATACCCCGAAACACCGCAGGCGCAACAACAGGTGTCGGGGTAGACTCTGGCGCAACAACCGGAGCGGCAGTAGGAGCGAGCCCAGGAGCGACAACCGACCCATCGGCAACGGGAGCGAAATGAGCCGTGCGTTCAAGCAGGGTTTGCAACGCCACAGCGAACCGACCCAACAGGTGATCCTGCTGATCAAGTCTGGCAACCAGCGTGGGTAGCGAGGATGGCCCTGTACCGTCAGAATTCATGGCTTGGTCCTAATGTCACGGAACCATGAACCAGACGTACAACAAGAGATAAGTGAAAATAAGAAGGCTTTATTGAAAATAAAGCTGTAAAGCAAAAGTCCAAACGGATGGTGAAACCGAGCAGAGTCTTTGCGAAGCCAGAGGTCAGGAACCAGAAGGGTAGTCAGACGAAGCCAGGATCAGGAACCAGCAGGGTAGTCAGACGAAGCCAGGATCAGGAACCAGCAGGGTAGTCAGACGAAGCCAGGATCAGGAACCAGCAGGGTAGTCAGACGAAGCCAGGATCAGGAACCAGAAGCAGCAGCAGTCTTAGGAGCATGTGAACACAAGAGGACCAAGCAAGGAACTGAAGCCACAGACCTCCTATATATATGAGCTAGGCATCCAGCTCCTCCCAGGGGAAGGAGGAGCCGCAGGGTGGAAGGCTACAAGAAACCCAGGACCCAAGATGGCCGCCAGCACATGTCAAACGAAGGAGAGCAGCAAGCAGGTAAGACCATGACAGTACCCAGCCTGCATTTAGTACTTATTATTACATCCAACCTATTTGCAGTACCCAAGTGTATCCAGCTTGCATCTAGCACTTTAATACATCCAGTTTGTATACAGCACTTTAATGTATCCAGCCTATAATTAGCACTTTAGTGTATGCAGCTTGCACTAGCACTTTTAGTGTATTCAGCTTGCCCTAGCACTTTAGTGTATCCAGTTTGCACACAGCACTTTTATATTTTAGCTGACACACAGCATTTATTGTACCCAACCTATATATAGCACTTCTGTGCATTCAATTAATATGGCACTTTAGTGTATTCAGCCTGCATACAGCACTTTAGTTCTGGGAATCTACACCAAGACAGTACTTCAAACCGGATATACACGACAGTTCTCTCTCTATCCTTGTGTACTCAGCCATTGTATAAAACACTGTATGTACCCAGCTATAGTAGTATATGCATCCAGCTGCCCATAACACCTGGATATCAACTATAAAACCATTCAACCAGTCTATCAAATTGCTTTTATACCAAAAGTATAAATAAATAAGTTTTTAAATATAATAACCTATTTCAGTTTATACCAGATGAGTGTGCCTCACAACTACATTTTTCCAATTTATTGTCTACACGGTTTCTAGGTGTACCGGTGTATGAGCACCTCTATCCACATTGCACAGTCAGTGAGCCACTGAATTTACTAATTTCTTAATAGGCATGGGATGTGTCTGAGCTTTTCGAGCTCCAATGCTGCCACCAGGTTACGGCCATTATCAGACACAGCCATGCCTCGTTGAAGGTTGAGTGGCATGAGCCACAGCTCAGTCTGGTCTCTTCTCCCCTGCCACAACTCTGTGGCGGTGTGCTGTTTGTCCCCTAAGCATATCAGCTTTAGCACGGCCTGTTGCCGCTTCCCCACTGCAGTGCTACACTGCTTCCAGCTACCGACTGATGACTGTCTGGTGCTGCACGCGGATAATTCGGAGGTGGAAGTGGAGGAGGAGGCCGAGGAGTGGGGTTTGGAGCCACTAACATAGGTGCTGGCGGAAACCCTGATTGATGTGAGGCCCGCAATCCTTGGCATCAGTAGCACCTGTGCCATCCCAGGGTACGACTCGCTCCCGGCCTTCACAACATTCACCTAGTGTGCCATCAGGGAAATGTAGCATCCCTGGCCGAATGTACTTGTCCATGTGTCCGTGGTTAAGTGGACCTTCCCAGTCACTGCGTTGGTCAGGGCAGATGTGATGTTACGGGACACATGTAGCTGTAACTCAGGCATGGCACACCTTTAAAAAAAATGGTGGCGTCTAGGGACTGCGTAATGCAGGACGGCCGCCGACATCAGGCTGTGGAAGGCCTCAGTGTCAACAAGCCTAAATGGCAACATTTCCATGGTCAGTAATTTGGAAAGCTGTGCATTTAGTGCTATGGCCTGTGTGTGGGTGGCTGGGTATTTTCGCTTGCATTCAAAGGACTGGGGTAAGGACATTTGGACACTGTGCTGGGACAGGGAAGTGGATGTGGTTGCTGATGGTGCTTGTGAAAGTCCAGGTGCAGAGCGGGAGGCATCTGGATCTGCGCCTTGGACAGGGGATTGGCCAGCATGTAACATAGGGGAAGAGGAGGCAGTGGTGTGACTCGCAGACACAGATTGTGGACCCAGGCGTTTGTCCTACTTATTACGGTGCTTGGATGCCATGTGGTGGATCATGCTGTTGGTGGTGAGGTTGCTAGTGTTCACGTCCCGGCTGATTTTCGTATGGCACAGGCTGCAAACTACTATTCTTTTGTCGTCCACACTTTTCTCAAAAAATAACCATACTGCGTAGCATCTACCCCTTGGCAAGGGAGATTTCCGCAAGGAGGTGCTCCATGGAACAGTTGTGGGCCTGTTTGGTGTGGCCCGCCTTCTCACTTTTGCCACCCCACTGCCTCTTTCAGCCTGTTGCGGTGCTGCAGATCCCTCCCCCTCTGTACTGCTGTTCTCGCTCGGCCTTCCACCTTCCCAGGTTGACCTCATCGTCCACCACATCCTCTTCCACTTCTACACTCTGATGATCCTCCTGATTTGTTGACCTAAGCACAACCTCAGTGATTGACAACTGTGTCTCATCCTCTTCATCAACCTCTTGAGACAGTAATTGCAGTTAACTCATTGGAAACTGTGTCTCATCATCATCCACCTCATTAAACACTGATTGCCCTTCCCCACCGTCATGTTCTTGTGACTGTGGATACTCAAGAGGTTTGGAATCAGGGCACAAGATCTCATGTCCCTCTTCAAGAGTGCTTGGCGAGAGGGCCAAATCAAGTAATGGCGATTACAAGAGTTCCTCAGAATATCCAAGTGTGGGATCACTTGTTTGGCCAGACTGTACATGGTGGGAGGAAAGAAGTATCAGGGTGAGGATTGTGTTGACCAGACTGCTGGCTACTGAGACTAGACTTGGTGGCAGACAGAGTGGTGCTTAACAAACTGGAAGCATTATCTGCTGCAATCCAACCGACCACCTGCTCGCACTGGGCTGACTTTGCAAGTGTTGTCCTGTGCCGCTCTGCAAACTGGAACATGAAGCTAGGTACAGTCCTGATCAAAAGTTTAAGACCACTTGAAAAATGGCAAAAAATCATATTTAGCATGGCTGGATCTTAACAAGGTTCCAAGTAGAGCTTCAACATGCAACAAGAAGAAATGGGAGTGAGACAAAACATTTTTTGAGCATTCAATTTAATGAAAACAACGAATAAACTGAAACAGGCTGTTTTTCAGCTGATCAAAATTTTAGGACCACACCTCTAAAAAAAAACGAAACCCCCCCTAAAACAGAAATCCAACTTCTAAACATGAACTCAGTAATGAGTAGCTCCGCCGTTATTGTTTATCACTTCCAAAATTCATTTCGGCATGCTTGATGCAAGCGTTTCCATGAGGTGAGTGGGAACATTTCTCCAAGTGGTGAAGACGGCCGCACAAAGGCCATCTACTGTCTGAAACTGTTGTCAATTTTTGTAAGCTTCCCTTGCCATCCATCCCCAAAGGTTCTCAATTGCATTTAGATCAGGGGAACATGCAGGATGGGCCAAATGAGTGATGTTATTCTCCTGGAAGAAGTGCCTTGTCCTGTGGGCATTGTGTACTGTAGCATTGTCCTGTTGAAAAACCCAGTCATTACCACACAGACGAGGGCCCTCAGTCATGAGGAATGTTCTCTGCAACATCTGGACATAGCCAGCGGCCGTTTGACGCCACTGCACTTCCTGAAGCTCCATTGTTCCCCTAAAGGAAAAAGCACCCCAGACCATTATGGCGCCCCCTCCACTTTGGCGCGTAGTAAACATCTCAGGTGGGATCTGCTTGTCATGCCTGTAACGTTGGAAACCATCAGGACCATCAAGGTTACATTTTTTCTCATCAGAGAATAAAATTTTCTTCCACCTTTGAATGTCCCATGTTTGGTGCTCTCTTGCAAAGTCCAAACGAGCAGTTCTGCGGCGTTCAGGAGCTTCTTATTTTTGAACACCTTCAGTCTCAGATGCCATCTGATGGTTATGGGGCTGCAGTCAGCACCAGTAAGAACCTTCATTTGGGTCGAGGATCATGCAGTGTCTTCACGGACAGCCAATTGGATCCTCCGGCTCAGTGCTGATGACATTTTTCTTTGGTCTTCCACCTGACTTTTTTGTTCCATAACCCTCAGGATCATTTAAGAAATTCCAAATGACTGTCTTACTGCGTCCCACCTCAGCAGCGATGGTGCGCTGTGAGAGACCCTGCTTATGCAGTTCAACAACCCGACCACGTTCAAAAAGGGAGAGATTTTCACCTTTGCCATCACAACGTGTGACTACCTGACAGAAAATGACAATGAATCCAGATCTTTGCACAGATTTGGCCTTTTAAAGACTTTTTGTCCTAAAATTGGGATCAGCTTAAAAACAGCCTGTTTCAGTTTAATCGTTATTTTTAATTAATTGAATGCTCAAAAAATATTTTGTCTCACTCTCATTTATTCTTGTTGCATGTTGAAGCTCTACTTGGAACCTTGTTAAGATCCAGCCATGCTAAATTAGATTTTTTTGCCATTTTTTAAGTGGTCTTAAACTTTTGATCAGGACTGTATCATGGATGATTGTTTTTCTTGTGCTCTGGCAGCAGGCACAGTTTCTCCGCGCCCAGGGCCACGGCCTCTGTGTGCACCCTCATCATCACAGCCACTTCCCCTCCCCTTACTGCTCGCCTTCTTCATTTTAAATGTGATATATGCTTGAAAGTATGTCACACGTACAGTAGCGTACGATTTGGAAGTGTATGCGCAAAAAAATGTACAAAGGTATTTGTGATGAGGAAATACAGGACAGGTACCACAGGCAGTGTCTCCGGAAAAAGTACACTAAGAGTCACTGATATTTTAGGGATGCGTACACTTTAAACAGGAGATGTGGCGCGGATAATTTAGCTGTCCGCAGCGGACACCGTCTACAGAAAAAGTACACTGGATGTCACTGATATTTTAGGGATGCGCACACTTTACACAGGAGATGTGGCACAAATAATTTAAGTGTCCGTGGCAGCCTATTGCACAGTATTTAGTGCAGGATGCGCTAAAAATATATATTGCTGCTGTCACACACAATAGTCCTTAAAAGGACTTTTGGGTCTCTGAAAAGTTTTTTGTATAAAAATCTTTCTATTACACTCCCTAAACTGTCTGTCCCTTCCTATGCACAGCTCTCCCTAGCACTGAGCAATTTAGCGCAGGTTGCGCTACAAACATATTTTGCTGCTGTCACGCACAATAGTCCTTGCAAGGACTTTTGGGTCTCTTAAATGTTTTTTGCACAAGAAAAATATTCAATTACACTCCCTACACTCTCTGACCCTTCCTATGCTCAGCTCTCCCTGACTACGAATAAGCCGAACATGCGTCATCAGGTGCTATATAGCACTGATGACGCATTCCGGCTAGCCAATCACTGTAATGCCAGTAGCCAACATGGCTACTGGCATTACAGTGAGGGCAGTACGTACCTGCACGTTTATTGGCTGTGTAGCAGCCAAGAATTGTGCAGGGAGGAAACTCAAGCATGGCGCTTGAGCACATGCGGTACTTGGCCGAGTACCGCCATGTGCCAAGCATCGAGATGCTCGAGCTGAACAGGTCTTTCGCCGAGCATGCTCGATCAACACTAATCAAAGCACATTAATAGAAAGTTATGTGGAAGGGAAAAGTGTGGAAGAAAAAGTTGCACAATCAGCAGGGAAGACTGGAGAGGATTGTCAGGAGAAGGCCATTCAAAATGGTTGGGGATAGTGATGATTGAGCACCAAAGAATTCGGGTGTTCGGCCCAAACACATTGCTATATTCGTGTGCTCAGCTGATCACCCGAGTATAATGGAAGTCAATGGGAGACAACCGGGGCCTCCCTGCTCTGAAGAGGGGAGGGTGCCTGGTCCATTGGAAAAGGTCAGAAAGTGACAGAAACACCACCAAAATGGAACGGGAACAGCATGGGACAATGTCTGGATGCATCTTGGACTCCCAGGTCGCTGCTGGGAACCATGTTGTCCGAGTTGTACGCCACTTTTACAGAGTGACAAAAATACGCACAAAACCGTCAAAAAATGTATTTTATAGGAAAGATTGGGTAATGGGGAATCAGGGTTCGATGCCGGAGAGGGAGCTTGAGAAAGGAATACCACATCCAAGGAAGGTCAATGGCTGAAATCTGATTGGCTGTTGTTGCCATGCCCCTTTTTTTTTCCTAATTGTGAACCACTCAGAGAGGGTGGGTCAAGTTCTTAAAGCAGAAGAATCCAAGGAAGGCAGCTGCGTGTTCCCCTTGTCTCCCTTCCTTGGTTGCCTAAGGAAGCACGGACTCTGCCGGCCGCGTTGTCAGATGGAAAATTTTAGAGCAATCTCTCAACAAGTACCTTCTGGCATACCGCATAATTAATCTTGGCGTCACAAACAGGATTCCATTCCTTTGTGCCTTTAATGAATTGGGTAAACATGATTTGCAAACCCCTGCACCATTATAGACTGCCTATTGTGAATGAGCCCCAACTGTTTGATTGCTTTTATTGGGCCAAAGAACTGTTTAGGCTGATTAGAGACTGTCTGCATGTATTGCGCTACATTTCTACTACAAAACCGCATCTTTAAAACTGAAAAATTGTGGATTTTTCAAAAGTCAATAGCTCTGCTTGCTTTATTTGAATGGACTGTTTTGCATTTAAGATGGCTGCCTAAAGGACTTGTAGTTGCAGCCTGGCGGGAAAAAGTAAGTTACACCCCCTCACAGAGCAGAAAAAGTTGGTGCACTGCCCCATATGCAAAACAATAAGTCAAAGTGCCGCCTACCACTCTTGTAACGGTCCGGAGAGGCTGAGCTTTATGCAAAGTGTAGCACCGCCCCTTCTTGGCTGTGGATCGCGTTGAAGAGAGGGGACTTGTGTGTGACGTACTCTCGCGTATCGCGAGATCTGATGCGTGCAAGAGAGAGGAGGATCGTCGCATTGCCATCCAGCCTCCACGGGGATAAACGCAAGTAAAGGCCTCGACCTTACTCCTCAGCCTGTAAAAACCCTCCATCAATAGCAGAGGGGACATTTAATAAGAATCGTCTTCAATAGTATCTCCGGCCGTCACAGATCGCCTTAAAGGGCCATACACCCGCAACGGTTGCCTATAGCAACCTCTTTCAAAAACTGTAGTAAGTCAAATTTAGCCTGTAGCATTTAAATAAACTGTCATTGCCATGTCTGTTAAGGAGAAAGCCACGCAGTCTGACCTCAGCAGATCCCCTGCAGCAGCCGAAGCTGGCTCCAGTGCACCACCAGCCGCTGCTGCAGCCAGCATGATGCCACTAACCATGCCCTACTACTTTGGGGTCTTTGGTTCCCCCGATACTCTGGGGAAGCTCGCACCCTAAGAGACTTTAAAGAGAAAATGTGTGCCTTGTTCAGGTTGTACCCTGTCTCCACAGAGCAGCAAATGGAAATAGTCCTAGAGCAACTAGAGGGAGCCGCACTCCGGGAGGTGAAGTCCTGGCCCAGCTCTGAAAGAAGAACACTGGAACAGATCTTTGAGAGACTCTACACCACCTTTGAACCCAAGACCATGTCCGAGGTCAAAATGAGGTTCTTCAGCACAGTGGCGGATCCAGAACCTGGTCTCGGGAGGGGCACTTCCAGATTATTTTCTGTCCGCCGCCACAAGACTACACAGTGTAGAGGTATGCTGTATATTGTGTGGCACAGTGTATGCTATATGTGTATAACAAACATATTTCACATGAAAACTTACAATTACTTGGCTTGGCCCTTGGGGATCTCGGACACCACTTCAACACTTACCTGTGCCTGTGCGCAAGACAGTCTGAAAACAAGTGCGGTCAGCGGGAGCAGGCAGTTCCGAGAACAGCTACCGGGGGCCTTCATAAGGCTGTTCTCGGAACTGCCTGCTCCCGGTGACCGCATTTGTTTTCAGACCGGCTCATGCACAGGCATAGGTAAGGGCTTACCGGTGCCTCGCCGGACTTGTGAAAAAAGATGGCAGCCCGCATATGTTCGCGGGCGAACAATGCGAACTGGCCATCACTGCAACCATAATGTGTCCCAGTATAAAATGCTACTATACAGAGCCCCTATATAAAATACCCCTTCTTTGTGGCCTCAGTAGATGCCCCTATAGTGCCCACCAATAATGTGCAAGTAAGAAGTGCCCCCAATCATGTGCCAGTAACAAGAGCCCCCCCCCCAATCATGTGCCAGTAACAAGAGCACCCCCTAATGTGCCAGTAACAAGAGGGGCCCCGCTAATGTGCCAGTAACAAGAGAGGCCCCCCTAATGTGCCAGTAACAAGAGGGGCCCCCCTAATGTGCCAGTAACAAGAGGAGGCCCCCCTAATGTGCCAGTAACAAGAGGGGCCCCCCTAATGTGCCAGTAACAAGAGGGGCCCCTCCTAATGTGCCAGTAACAAGAGGGCCCCTCTAATGTGCCAGTAACAAGAGGGCCCCCCTAATGTGCCAGTAACAAGAGGGCCCCCCTAATGTGCCAGTAACAAGAGGCCCCCCTAATGTGCCAGTAACAATAGGGCCCCTCCTAATGTGCCAGTAACAAGAGGGCCCCCCCTCTAATTTGCCAGTAACAAGAGGGCCCCCCTAATGTGACAGTAACAAGAGGGCCCCCCCTGATGTGCCAGTAACAAGAGGGCGCCCCCTGATGTGCCATTAACAAGAGGGCCCTTCTAATGTGCCAGTAACAAGAGGGGCCCCCATAATGTGCCAGTGATAAGAGGGGCCCCCCTAATGTGCCAGTAACAAGAGGGGCCCCCCAATGTGCCAGTAACAAGAGTTCCCCCCTAATGTGCCAGTAACAAGAGGGCCCCCCCTAATGTGCCAGTAAAACTATTGTATATATATATAAAAAAAAACAAAAAAAAACACTTATACTTACCTCCATGTCAACGATGCGATGCAGGCCTCTTCCGGCCTCTTCCGGCTTCTTCCGGCCTGTGTCCCGCACTGTACGGCTCAGGCGGCGCAATGACGTCATCGCGCCGCCTGCGCCGACCTCTGATAGGCTGCTGGCCTAGTGCCTGTAGCCTATCAGAGGAAGGGGAAGGGACACGCCTCTCCCTCCCCTGCCCGTTCGCTCTCCCAGCACAGCCATCTGTATCGCTGTCCTGAGGACGGCGATGCAGATGACTATGGAGATGAGCGCTATCTCCCTGTGCCCTGCGGCCGCCCCCACCTCTGAGCAGATCGGGGGGGGGGGGCAATTGCCCCGTTGCCCTCCCCCTGGATCCGCCAGTGCTTCAGCACGAAACAACAAACCGGTGAGTCACTCAGAGACTTTGCATTGTCTTTGCAAGGAGCCCTTAGAGCTGTGGTTCAGGTAGACCCTCGTGAGGCAGAGAACCAAGACAAAACTTTGAAAGAACTATTCATTGAAGGTGTTAACATTGACAACCTAAAAAGCCACTTGAGAATGTTCGCTGCACAACACCCAAGTGTCACCTTCCTGGACTTTAAAGAGCTAGCCTAACCTGCCAAATTTACTGAAACTCCTGTCCATACACCTGCTACCCCTTCCACGTGTTGTCCAGTAGCCAGTCAGGCAGCTCAAACTCCAGTCCCTTTTTGACAAAAAGCTTGGAGAAGGTGTGTCAAAAATTAGAACAGTGGGAGAAGCCTTTATTATTGGAGGATGAGACACCGGACTACAAAGATATATATCCCAGAAGCCCTGGCGGGCGCCCACATGGCCACTCCAACGCCCGTAGGCGACCTATTTGCAACTACTGTCATAAGTCAGGGCATATGGATCCAATGTGCTGGCGGTTAAAAGAGAGATCATCGAGGCTAAGGACCACCCTTTGAGAGGTAAACCAGTAGGTCCACAAGATCCCAACTGGATGCTCAGATATGTAGGATCCCGTCCGGAAGTAGCAATCCGAATTAACGGAATTCCCTTTGTCGCCCTACTGGACACCGGATCCCAGGTCACTACAATCCTACAGCCTGCATTTCATACTGGGACCAGAGCCAACTTACGCAACCACCAGAATCCTGGTTGGATCTTACAGCCAGCAACAAGAAACCCGTGACAATACATGGTTATTGGGAGCCAACCCTGCAAGTAGGAGAAACCACCCTACCTCGACAAGGTATTATTGTCGTACAAGATGGAGACAAAGGTGGCTCTTCAGTAATCCTAGGAATGAATGTCCTTAGGAATTGTTACACCGAAATGCTTGAGGCATAATTTATGCCTACTGCTTCACCTGCCTCCAAAAAGGTCATACAACAGACCATCCGTGTGTTAAGCGCACAACAGAAATTTGCCAATGAGAAAGGCGAAATCTGCTGTGTCCGCATCCGAGGTGTTCTCTCCCCAGATGGAGATCAAGTTGTTTTCTGTGTGTTTATCAGTTTGACATTGCATTTAACTGTGTTTTATTTCATTTGCATTATATTATATGGTAACAGCACCATCTACTGATGAGTTAATGTATCTGATCCAGCCTGTTTTTTCTATGCATTATGGGAGTCCCAAGGCATTGTGGGTAGTTCCTGGTTCTTTCTAGTTTTGTGCTGGTATATTGCAAGCAGCAACCATCTTGTGTCTCAGGAGCCACACTTTCTCACTGGTTTCCTGCCCCATCATCTGTTATTCAGCCTGTTTTCTAGCATAGTCGGTAAGGACACTATCTTGTGACATTTACTGTAGTTCAATATATTTTTCTTGTATTGATAACTCACTATCATTGTATTATCTCATGTACTGAATGTATAGCAGATTATTCTGTGTCTTATGTCATGTACCATGGATATTTATGTTCTAAAATACTACTGTTTTATTCTGTAGTTTCACCTTTCCTGTCAATCTACTATCAATGAAGAGAAGGTTAAAGCAGTACAGTTTTCTCTTCTTATCAAGACAGAGAAGGTTTAGCTACATGTCAGATTACACACCGTGCTAACGCATATGAGGACAGTATAGTGAAACGACTGCTGAGAACAAGCTCAGTGAATAACTACTGAAGACAGCAGTGAAACGACTGCTGAGAACAAGCTCAGAAGATCAGACTAGACAGAGCCCGCCATTATCCACACAGAGCCTGCATACGGATATCGCAGCAGTCTCCTAACAGTCGCACCGAATAGCAGACTATACGGAGCCCGCCATTATTCATGCAGAGCCTACTTACGGATATTGCAGCAGTCTCCTAACAGTCACAACATGTCTAATAGTCGAGCATCTTCAGTCAAGAAAAGGTCTCAGATAAATGGCTCTAACAGGACATCGACCAGAGAAGTGTAACATCCCAAGGTATGTCACTAAAACTCTGTCACCCTGCTACATGATGTTAAAGTGTGAATGTGTTATATCCTGTGTAATATGACATTGCATTGCTATAATCTGGATTTACTGGGATTGTTTGATATGTATATGCTGTAATTATTGATGTACACCAGCAGGTGGCAGCAATATATAGGCAGTCTACAGTTAGTTAATAGACCTAGACTGGAATATACCATTCCAGGCTAGCTTCCCCCTATCTGAGGAGGAGTGGAATGTTCCCACATCCTACTTCAGAGGGAGGAAAGAAAGTTCTAGCAGTGTGAGCCACCCCCCCCCCCTGTTGGGGTAGGCTATGTAGATAGGAGCTCCCAGAAATAGGGATCACAACCAAGGATTCAAGCCTTTGCTGAGGCCCAAGATCAACATTCCCAGCCTGAGTTCCTTACCTCAGCTGGTGACCAAGAAAGCAGCCATCTTCAGAACTACCAGATCTCCAGGAAGAAACCACCATACCCTGTGAGCAGTCCTGTAAGTACAGATTCCAGAACAAGGAGAAGATAAGTACCTCCATAGCTAGTCAGGCCCACACAAAGCAGACAGACAGAGCAGAAGACAGATACCTGCCAGATTCTTAAAGGCGTATGTACTAGATGCAGAATATATACATAATTCCTGCCACATATTGCCAACACCTGCTGGAATCCTAGACTAAAGCTGTAAACTGTATAGATCTAAATCTGCATATAATAACATCAAGTAAAGACAAGTTGGACCCTATTCTCTGTGTGGAATCCCATCATTCCTCCATTACTCCTATTTACAACACTCAATTTTGTTGCATGTGAGCCAGGATACAGGAGTCCAGCCGTACTACAGGTAGAAGACACAATACAGAGACAATATCCCCCCTTGCGCAAGCTGCAACTGGCGTCACAAACTTATTCACACCTAAATCTGACCCACTGCATAGCAACCCCATTGACCCAGTGTCCTGCTCATTGCAGAAGCTGCCGCCATTGCCCGCGCAAAAGCAGAAGCTGCAAAGGCAAAAGCCAGCTTCACAGAACAAGAGATGCAGATAAAGCTGCGGAAAGCGCAACTTGAAGCAACTCTAGTAAAACTCGCCGCTGATAAAGAGACAGCAGCTGCCATAGCAGAAGCAGAATTTCTAGAAGCCACGGAACATCTAGAAACCAAGAGTCATCGCAGCATTGTCCAGCCAGAACTTGAATACCAAGATCCAGAACAGCGTACCTTATAATATGTCTATCAACATTCCAAGTCAGACGACGACCCAGATCCACAGCTTAATACAAAGCAGTTTGTTGACAAGCCAAGCCAACATGCTTATTCGGATCATCAGAAAGTTGACTATCAATCTCCTTGCAGCAAACTAGAGAATACACATCAGAGTTAAACCGGCTACAACAACTTCTCTCCAAAACAGAGAATCAGAAATCCGCCCCTGCTAAGAGAGATGCCCTTCGCTTCAGTATGGTATTACACAGATCGGATTAAACCAGAGACTTCCAACAGGTATGGCCGTGCACCACACATTCACTCTGACAACACAACAACACCAGTCGATTCCAGCGCCAATCAAACCACAATGGACTTTGCCAGGTTCCTTGCTCGACGTGAGCTGGTCACCAAGGGACTTGTAAAGTTCAGCGGCCGCGCTGAGAACTATCGAGCTGGCGAGCTTCCTTCCAAAATGCCACCAGAGACTTAGGTCTGTCATGTAGTGAGGAACTGGATCTCCTGGTAAAATGGCTGGGAAGTGAGTCCGCCGAACACGCTAAAAGGATTAGAGACATCAATGTAAATTATCCAGACGTTGGGCTAAAAAGGGTCTGGGATAGACTTGATGAGGTTTATGGCGCCATATTTAAGAGAATTGAGGACTTTCCTAAAATAGCGAACAAAGGCTATTCAAAGCTTAGAGAGTTAAGTGACTTATTAATAGAGCTGAGTGTAGAAAAAGCAGAAGGGGATCTGGTGGGATTGACATTCCTTGACACTGCTAGAGGTGTGAATCCCATAGTTCAGAAGCTCCCATACAACCTGCAAGAGAAGTGAGTTTGTAGATTTTGTCTCTGAACAAGCAAAAAAGTGTGCCGAATGAGACAGCACAGATCATAACACAGCTCTACACCCTGGGCCACCACCATGGGCTTCACCCAAAATCCAAGAGCATAGCGGGGAGCGAAAGGACACAAATACTGACACTTTGGCAGTTACTTCTAAATGTACAGAGGTTTGCAGAGACCTCAGAGGAGGCAGATCCTGCTCTAAAATCTCCCTAGTGAGGGTTTACCCAGCAGACGACCGAGACATAGCCATCAAAGTTTATGCAATTCTAGACGTAAAGTAACAAGTCGTTAGCGAAGTCTGCCTTCTTTTGATAGCTTCGACATCGGAGGACTCGGTGCCCCCTATCTATAAGAACTTGTGCTGGTACTGTGGAAACAGCCGGAAGGAGGGCAAGCGGCTACATAGTTGAGTCCAGCGATGGTCAAGTGCGTCTGCCTTTACCAACTATACTAGAATGTAACCAGATTCCTGACAACAGGTCCGAGATACCCACGCTAGAAGAAACAGCGCATCAGCCTCACCTGAAGCGTATAAGACACCTGATCCCGAACCTTGATCCTGAAGCTCAGATAGTCTTACTCCTTGGGAGGGATATCCTATAGTTCCACAAGGTTAGACAGCAGATCAATGGACCTCACAATGCTCCATACGCCCAGAGTATTTTTTAACTCCAGCAATATACATTCTTTGTCCGGGATAAACGATAACCAGTGAGGATTAAACTTAAACATTGGCAAATTTTGCTTCCTGTTCAAGTCCAACTCCATTACCACGGCACTATGATCAGATAGAGCCATAGGCAAATACTTTATATTATTCCTATTTTGGGTCATTAAGTTTTTATTTCCCAAAACCATATCTATTCTTGACCACGTTTGATGTGATTTAGAGTAACAAGTATACATGGTTTCTTCCGGGTTCAGGTAGCGCCAGACATCAGTCCAGTTAAACTCCAAAGCCAGTTTAAACAAATCTACATTTTGTATTCTTCCCCCTCTTCTAGACATTCTATCCCTGAGTGGATCCATTACAGCATTGTAATCTCCTATCTCAATCATTATACATTCATGTCTATTCAACATAAATCTATGCAACTCGTACAACACATCTGGCTTGTATGGTGGAGGGATATATATATTTGCGATTACCATTTTAACCCCTTCTACATTACATTGTAAGAAGAGGTACCACAGTCGTCTGCCTCACATGCAACACACTCAAATTTAATCTTATCATGTACCAAAATTGAAACCCCTCTAGAATAGGTAGTGTATACCGAGTGGTACCCTTCCTCTGTCCATCTCTTCTCCAACCACCTTAAGGAATCTTTAACTAAGTATGTCTCTTGGAGGCAAACGATGGCTGGCAAGAACCTCTTCATCCACTCAAAAATAGCATATCTCTTTATCCTTTCTTGCAAACCTCTCACATTTAACGAGAGAATCTTTTTTTTCTTTTTAACATCTTTTTATTGATTTTCAAGAATGAAAAAGGGGGGTTACAAAACAAAACAGTCTTACATTCGAGCTTACAAAGCCACATTCCAAATTGTACAAAGATGGAAATAGGACACATTGGCAAACACCAAATAAATATATATCAGATCCTATTTATCTGAAAAAGAATACAGGGGACTTTTAGGCCCTCAAAGTGGATGAGCAATTGGAGTTCAGTCCATAGACTTATAAAGCCGTGGTGTTAAGAACAAGAATGAACAATATCTTGAAGATAACTGATTACTAATTTATCAAATGGAAAGAGTTCACCACATCCCGCCATCTCCGCTGCCATCCATCTCATACAATTGCCTGAGGTAACTACAGCTTGGGCTAATTCTACATGCTGTAGAGATATACACAATAAATGTACACATGACTAAGATAAAGGTACATATTGTCTGAGTGCACATCAAGCACTGGTCAAATGTATATGCAAATGTACACATATAAATGTAATCTAATCTGTTAGGAAGGAATGTCCGCGAGGATAGCTGGAATATGTTGTCCTACCTCCTATGATTACAGTGGCCAAGATCTAATGATTAGGAAATCAAGACCGAGACATAAAGAAAAACAAAAACTTAACAAAGGAAAAGGGGAGGGGGAAAAGGAAGGGAAAGGGAGATGTAGTACCTATATGAGAGCAAGAAAGTGAGTGTCAGGTATGGAAGAGGAGGAATTGAACTAAGTCAATACAAATTCAGAAGAAATATTTGCTTATATACTAATAGTGATTTGTGAAAGAAGGATTAATGGGAACCGGACAATGTAATAAGGATTAAGGTATTGTGGATCTCCAATTGTGCCACGGGGACCAGATTATTTTGTATTTGTGGTATGACCTCAATTCCCAATGAGACAATTCTTCTAGTCTGGAGATTGAGGCGACTTTGTGAATCCAGAGTGTCTCTGGTAGAGGACCTTGTGTTTTCCAATTTGTTGCTATGATAAGTCTAGCTGCTGCGATAAGGGGTCTTAAAAGCTTTTTCTCTGGAACTGAAAGTGAGGCTGGCTTAACGAGAGAATCTTAATCATCTAGCAGAGGGGGGAGAAAAACACAAACACCAAAAGAGAGGAAAAAAAAAAAAAAACTCTCCCTCTCTTCTCCAGAATACCTCCCCCCCTTCTGAGTAGCTCCCCTTCTGCTAATCAGCAGTCGAGACAGCTCCATTACTCAGCATAATGGCTCCTTAACCCCCCCTACCCCTACCCCCTCAAATACCCATCCTATCTGCCCATTCATTTGCTTCTATTGGTGTCTAAAAAAAATTGACCTTTCCTTTATATTCCACCCTTAGCTTTGCAGGAAAGAGTAAGCTATACTTCAAACCTGCTTCCCTTAATCTCTTTTTTACAGTTATAAACTCCTTCCTGCGTGCATTAGTATCTGCCGAGTAATCTGGAAAAAGTCTTATCTTTACACCATGTATCTGATATTTTTCAGAGGTTCTAGCATCAGACAGTATTACATCTCGATCCTTAGAGAGTAAACATTTCACCAGCATGTGTCTAGGGTAATCCCCTGGGACCCTCTTTTTCACGGGAACCCTATGTGCTCTTTCAATAGCGAACAGGGGAGAAAGGATACCCTCCTTACAATTCTCCTTTATCCATCGCTCCATAATTCTATACAATTATTCCCTTCTTCCCATTCTGGAATCCCTACACATCTTATATTTGTTCTTCTCGATCTATCTTCTTGATTTATTAATTTTTGTTCCATCTTAATATTTATCTCTTTGAAAAATGCAACATCCTTCTCTAATTTCTCAACCGACTGCTCCAGAGACGGAATCCCTTTTTCCATCTCATGTAATCGCTGTCTTATTTTCTCCAGCTCACCTCGTATTACACTAACATCAGTTTGCACTGCCCCAATCTGTGTCACTATACTCCCCATTACGTTTTCCGTCCTAGAGACTGTGTGAAATATATCCTTTATCATTTTTACATCCATCTCAAGTTCAGGGGTTCCTGGTTCCCCCGTAGTACCCACAGTCCCATTCTCCTGGTATGTGTCTCTGTATATATCATTTTTTCTTTCTGTAGAGAAGTAGAGACTGGGGAATTGGGAGTCAAGTATTTATTTAGACTATGCTGTTTTGGCCCAGTCTCTAACCCTGTTACTGATCTCCTAGTCTAAGCACCAGTAGGGCCGCGCTGTTCCTCTTTTTTCTTTGGGGGCATCTTATGTTTTGTGTGCTTTTCTTTTTCTTTTCTCCTGCTTTCTTCTTTCCCTCCTCTCCTTCACTTCAGTGGGTGGCCCCGCAAAAAAATATAGCATGTCCTATTCTTGTCCGTTTTGCGGACAATAATAGGCATTTCTACAATGGGCGGCCTGTTCCGTTCCCCAAATTGCGTAAGGCACACGGGCGGCTTCCGTTTTTTGCGGATCCGCGGTTTTCGGGCTGAAAAAAAATGAACGGTCGTGTGCATGAGGCCTTACCTGGGCTAAAGAGAAAAATAACTGGTCTGTTGCTAAGTGGTCCAAAGTCCTCTTTTCTGATTAGAGCAACTTTTGCATCTCATTTGGAAACCAAGGACCCAGAGTCTGGAGGAAGAATGGAGAGGCACACAATGCAAGATGCTTGAAGTCCAGTGTGAAGTTTCCACAGTCTGTGTTAGGTTAGGGAGCCATGTCATCTGCTGGTGTTGGTCCACTGTGCTTCATTAAGTCCAGAGTTAACGTAGCCGTCTACCAGGAGATTTTGGAGCACTTCATGCTTCCTTACGCAGACGAGCTTTATGGAGAAGGTGACTTCATTTTCCAGCAGAACTTGGCACCTGCCCACACTCCCATAAGTACCAAAACCTGGTTCAATGACCATGGGATTACTGTGCTTGATTTGACAGCAAACTAGCCTGACCTGAACCCCATAGAGAATATATGGGGCATTGCCAAGAGAAAGATAAGAAACGTGAGACCGAACAATGTAGAAGAGCTGAAGGCTTCTATTGAAGCATCCTGGTCTTCCATAACACCTCAGCAGTGCCAAAGGCTGATAGCATCCATGCCGCATTGAGGCAATAATTGATGTAAAAGGGGCCCAAACCAAGTACTGAGTAGTGTTGAGCGCGAATATTCGAAAAGCAAATTGTTATCGCGAATATCGGCACTTCGAGAATTTGAAAATATTTTGAATATAGTACTATATATTCGTAATGTTGAATATTATTATTTTTTTATTTTTTTTTAGCACAGTACACATCAGGTGATCATTCCTTCTTTCTTCTAGCTTGTGGGCCAATGAGAAGGCTTTGTCACAACTTAGCAACATCCCTAGCTATCAATAGAAAAGTTGCCTACCCCTTACTATATAAGAACCTCCCAGCAGCTATTTTGTACAGTTTATTGCAGTTATGAAAGAGATAGCAGTGTCATTGCTGTGCTCTGTGCTTTGTTGTATTACATTAGACAATTATCTTATATAAATAATTCAGATAGTCAGTGTAGGTTAGATTGTGATATAGTGTAGCTGATAGGTTCCAGTGCAGGGTGTTAGGTAGTGTAATAGGTTCTGCTGTCCATACATACATGCTACAGACATAGTGCTGTGATGTCACAAGTTGCACGTATTGAGAAAAAATATGCGCATCATTAATTGTCCCTGCCGCTCATTGCTAGTACTGAGTTCATATACATGATTATACTTGTCAGAGGTCCCACATTTTTCTATTTAACATCCTTTTTTTTATTGATTTCATTTAATATTAAAATTTTCTGAGATTGTGAATTTGGGGTTTTCATAAGCTATAAGCCCTAATTAACCAAATTATAACAAATAAAGGCTTGAAATATCTCGCTTTGCATGTAATGAGTCTATCTCATAAATTAGTTTCACCTTTTAAGTTGCATTACTGAAATAAATGAACTTTTGCACGATATTCAAATTTTTCGAGTTTCACTTGTATGTAAGAGACCAGCAGAAGGCTTTGCATAGGTATATTTCATCTATTTCATTTAATACTTGTGTGTGCGTTGTTAAAAGAAATCAACAGTATCTCCTATAACAGTGATCTCTACAGCCCCCCCGTCCCCTTAACATTGAACTCCACAGCCCCCCACCCCTTACACTGACCCCCCCCCACAGTGCCCCACCTACTTAAAATGGGATCTCCTGCCCCCTTAACAGAGACCTCCACAGCACCCATCCTTTTAACAGTGACTGTCACATTATTCCGCTACCTTAACAGTGACCTCACAGTACCCTGCTGCCTTAACAATGACTTCCACAGCAGCTTCCCCTTTAATAGTGGCTTCCACAGTCCCCTGTCCCCTTAACAGTGACCTCCACAGTGCTTGTCCCTTTAACAGTGACCTCCACAGTGGCCACCGGTTTATTATTGACCTCCACAGTACACCATCTCCTTAACAGTGATTTCCACAATAATCCGCCCCCTTAACAGTAAACTCCTCAATGCCCGCTCTTTTAAGAGTGATCACCACAGCAGCCCGCCTTTTATTTGTGACCTTCAGAGTATTCCGTCTCGTTAACAGTAATTTCCATAATAATCCGCCCCTTAACAGTGACCTCCACAGAGCTCTGTTTGCTTAAAATGTGACCTCCACAAAACCCCATCCCCTTAACAGTGACCTCTACAGCACTGTACCAATACTGACCTCTATAGCAGACTGTCCACTTAACTGTGACCTCCACCATTCCCTGCCCCCTTAGCAAAGACCTCCACAGCACCGGCCGCTTTAAGAGTGACTGCCACAGTACCCCGCTCCCTTAACAGTGACTTCCACAGTACCTCGCTGCCTTAAAAGTGACCCCCCACAGCGGCTGCCCCTTTATTAGTGCCCTCCACAGTCCCCTGCCCCCTTAACAATAACCTCCACAGTGCCCGCCCCTTTAACAATGACCTCCACAGCATCTCGCCACCTTAATAGTGACCTTCACAGAGCTCACACCTTTAGTAGTGACCCCCACAGAGTTTTCCCCTTTATAAGTGACCTCCACAGTACCCCATCTCCTTTAAAAGTGATTTTCACAATAACCCACCCCCTTAACAGTGACCTCTACAGCAACCGGCCCCTTAACACTGACCTTCATAGCGGACAGTCCACTTAACTGTGACCACAACAGCAGCTTCCCCCCTTAACTATAACTTCCACAGCACTCTGCTCCTTAAATAGTGTCATTTACAGCTCCATGCCCCTTTAAAGGGAACCTGTTACTTGGTTTTCGGGTATAGAGCTGAGGACATGGGCTGCTAGCACATCCGCAATATAGAGTCCCCATAGCTTTCTTTTCTTTTATTGTGTCCAAAAAACTAAAGTGTATTTAACCATCAATAGTGTGGTTATTTTGTGCTATATCCTACATCAGCTGCAGGCTGAGCCTGTGTCACCGAAGTGCATTTAACCATCAACAGTCTGGTTATTTTTTGGCCATATACTACATCTGGTGCAGGCTGAGCCTGTGTCACCCAAGTGCATTTAACCATCAACAGTGTGGTTTTTTTTTGGCCATATAGTACATCAGGGGCAAGTTGAGCCTGTCACCCAGCGCCTAAAAAATAGACCTGACATTTCTATTCAACCAAATCTGTACTGTTTTAGCTGGTCAAGTTATTTGTAGTGACCGTAAAAGCAGACTTTTTGTTCTAGGTTGAAATACTATTCCCAAATTTGCCATTCTCAAAATAACTAGTTTCTGGTATATGAGGCCTACTTGAAATCTATCCCAAAAAGGATATCTTACATTGAAGGTACTGATAGTGTCATTCAGAAAAACCTAAGACACACGCTACCGTGCAGATAGAAGTCTGATTCTGAGATTAAACCTTAACCTGTCACACAGTGCAAAAAAAAACAGGTCTCACATTTCTATTCAAGCAAATCTGTACTGTTTTAGCTGGTCAAGTTATTTGTAGTGACCGTAAAAGCCCCTCCACGTACTGACTGATGGTTCGGCCCCATTCAACTTCTGGGTCTCCAAATTGTCCACGTGGCCAGAGCTAGCCTTTTATGCCTTGGAGGTGCTGGCCTGCCCGGCGGCCAGCGTTTTGTCTGAACGTGTATTCAGCACGGCAGGGGGCGTCATTACAGACAAACGCAGCCGCCTTTCTACAGCCAATGTGGACAAGCTGACGTTCATAAAAATGAACCAGGCATGGATCCCACAGGACCTGTCCATCCCTTGTGCAGATTAGATATTAACTACCTCCCCTTAACAATATATTATTCTACTCCAGGGCACTTCCTCATTCAATACTATTTTTTATTTCATTTTACCATTATATTGCGGGGCAACCCAAAGTTGAATGAACCTCTCCTCTGTCTGGGTGCCGGTGCCTAAATGTGTGACAGTGGCCTGTTCCAGTGGTGGGTGACGTGAAGCCTGATTCTCTGCTATGACATGAAGACTGATTCTGCGCTGACATAAGGCCAGATTCTCTGTTACGGGACCTCTCTCCTCTGCCTGGGTGCCTGGGCCTAAATGTGTGACAGTGGCCTGTTCCAGTGGTGGGTGACGTGATGCCTGATTCTCTGCTATGACATGAAGACAGATTCTGTGCTTACATAAGGCCAGATTCTCTGTTACAGGACCTCTCTCCTCTGTCTGGGTGCCGGGGCCTAAATGTGTGACAGTGGCCTGTTCCAGTGGTGGGTGACGTGATGCCTGATTCTCTGCTATGACATGAAGACAGATTCTGTGCTGACATAAGGCCAGATTCTCTGTTACAGGACCTCTCTCCTCTGTCTGGGTGCCTGGGCCTAAATCTGTGACAGTGGCCTGTTCCAGTGGTGGGTGACGTGAAGCCTGATTCTCTGCTATGACATGAAGACAGATTCTGCGCTGACATAAGGCCAGATTCTCTGTTACGGGACCGCTCTCCTCTGTCTGGGTGCCGGGGCCTAAATGTGTGACAGTGGCCTGTTCCAGTGGTGGGTGACGTGATGCCTGATTCTCTGCTATGACCTGAAGACTGATTCTATGCTGACATGAAGCCAGATTCTCTGCTATGGCATGAAGAGACTGATTCTGTGATGACATGAAGCCAGATTCTTTGCTATGGCATGAAGAGACTGATTCTCTGCTGACGTGAAGCCAGATTCTCTGCTATGGGACCTCTGTCCAATTGATATTGGGTCATTTTTATTTTTTTTATTTTTATTTTAATTCATTTTCCTATCCACATTTGTTTGCAGGGGATGATTTACCTACATGTTGCTGCCTTTTGCAGCCCTCTAGCTCTTTCCTGGGCTGTTTTACAGCCTTTTTAGTGCCCAAAAGTTCGGCTCCCCATTGACTTCAATGGGGTTCGGGTTCGGGACGAAGTTCGGTTCGGGTTCGGATCCCGAACATTTCCGTGAAGTTCGGCCGAACTTCTCGAACCCGAACATCCAGGTGTTCGCTCAACTCTATCCACAGTCCCCCACCCATTTTTGGGAATATCTCAGGAATGGACATCCTAGAGAGCTGGGACACCTGATGCACCTGTATGCCAAATTTGGTGAAGTTTGGTCCAGTGTTTTGGTCGCGCATGAAGAACAGACAGACAGAAACTCATTTTTATGTATACATACTAGCAGAAGGACCCGGCTTTGCACGGGTATATTTCATCTATTTCATTTTATGTTTCCGTGTGTCAAAAGTTATCAACAGTATCCCCCATAACAGTGACCTCTACAATACCCGACTCCTTTAAAAATGACCTCCACAGTGGCCGCCCCTTTAACATTGACCTCCACAGTGCCCGCCCATTTAACAGTGACCACATCTTTAACAGTGACCTCCACAGTGCCCGTGCCTTTTAACAGTGCCCACCCATTTAACAGTAGAGATGTCCCAAATGTTCGCCAACGGGCGAACCGGGCGAATCGCCATAGACTTTAATAGGCAGGCGAATTTTAAAACCCACAGGGACTCTTTCTTGCCACAATAGTGATGGAAAAGTTGTTTCAAGGGGACTAACACCTGGACTGTGGCATGCTGGAGGGGGATCCATGGCAAAACTCCCATGGAAAATTACGTAGTTGACACAGAGTCATGTTTTACTCCATAAAGGGCATAAATCACCTAACATTCCTAAATTGTTTGGAATAACGTGCTACAAAACTTCCAGTGTGTGTATACGATCAGGTATGATGTTGTATCGATCAGGTAGTGCAAGGGTTACGCCCGCTTCACAGTGGCAGACCAAACTCTGACAGACCAAACTCCCTGTTTAACGCACCGCAAACAACTGCAAACTGTCCATTTGCACAACCGCAAACTCCCCATTTGCACAAGGTTGGATACCAAGCTAGCCATGTCCCGTTCCTTGTCCTCACTGACGTCATTGAATGTCTCTTCCTCCACCCAGCCATGTACAACACCAAGGGTCCCTGAAAGGTGACAACAAGCCCCCTGGGACGCCTGCTGTGGTTGGTCTTCCACCTCCTCAAAGCCACCTTCCTCCTCTGACTCCTCTTCTATAGACTCCTCTCTCTGCGTTGCCGCAGGTCCAGCAATCGACGACGACAAGGCTGCTTCTGGTGGTGATGGTGACCACAACTCTTCCTCTTCATGCTCATCTACGGCCTGATCCAGCACTCTTCGCAGGGCACGCTCCAGAAAAAACGAATATGGGATGAGGTCGATGATGTAGCCTTGGGTTTGACTGACCAGGTTTGTCACCTCCGCAAAAGGACGCATGAGCCTACAGCCATTGTGCATGAACATTCAGTAACGCGGCCAAAAAATACCCAGCTCCGCAGAGGCTGTCCTCTTTTTTTTTTTAATTAAAAAAAATCTGTTCTTAACAGTTTAATCTCTGTTTTGTCCCCTATCAGGGGCCGGTGTATGGAATAGATTTTAGGAACCGAGAGATGGAAAAAGATGCTTGGTTGGTCCTCCTACTTCCAATTTGGGGCACTGTGCGTGCGCCGTGCAATGTACTGTGCCACCAGATATGAGTGGTGTGTTAAGTAGTACTATTCCTATCAGTTTAATCCCTGCTACGTCCCCTATCAGGTGACGTGTATGGAATAGATTTTAGACAACCGCAAAGAGTTGTCAATAGTTGACACACTCATGACATAAATTTTATTCCTCTCTGCGTCAATCTTGGTGTAGTGATGACTGTGTTTGGGAGATTGCAGGCGATTGGGGTTTTTCAAAGCCTATGGTCGTGCTGAGGTAGTTCAGTGACAGTTAAGTGACCCAGAAAACAATGATTCTGCAGTGTGGGCCCATTGTTGGCCTAGTAGGCTTTAATGATCACCTTAGATGATCACAAAGAAAATTAATGTTTTTTCTATGCAAAATTATCCAGCCGATCGCTTTTGGTCTGTTCACAATGAAGCAACAACCTTATCATCTGGGGTGTGCCAACATTGCCATTGCCAACACACTCATAGAGGTTGCTTCATTGTGATACGCAAGCCCCTTCACCACAGCAAGGTAACAATCACGAAGGGGAATTGACACATGTATGTGCCTTTTTTTTGTTTTGTTTTTGCAGCCACAGTGCAGCACCAGAGGCCAGAAAAATTAGGCATGTACACATGCCTGAAAAATTTGGTATTGTTGCAGCCGCTGAAATTGATGTTTTCCAGGCAGAAAGTGCACTAAAACATTGCGTCTTGAACCCTAGTTGGTGGCGGATAAGTCACGCAAGTCAAATACAGAGATAAAATACAGCAGTGTGAAGACCATTTTTTGCCCAAGGCAGCTCATCTCATCAGGCCTTTTTTAGTCAAATGTATCGCCCACTGTCAGTCCCTTCAGGATCCATGTGTCATTCATCTTAATAAAGGTGAGGTAATCTAGAATTTTTTGACCTAGGCGACTTGTCTTTTCAGTGACAATACCTCCTGCTGCACTGAAGGTCCTTTCTGACAGGACACTTGAAGCGGGGCAGGCCAGAAGTTCTATCGCAAATTGGGATAGCTCAGGCCACAGGTCAAGCCTGCACACCCAGTAGTCAAGTGGTTCATCGCTCCTCAGAGTGTCTATATCTGCAGTTAAGGTGAGGTAGTCTGCTACCTGTCGGTCGAGTCGTTCTCTGAGGGTGGACCCCGAAGGGCTGTGGCGATGCGTAGGACTTAAAAAAACTCTGCATGTCCTCCATCAACAACACGTCTGTAAAGCGTCCTGTCCTTGCCGGCGTGGTTGTGGTAGCAGGAGGATTACTTTCACCTCTTCCCCTGTTAGATTCCTGTTGTGCTGTGACATCACCCTTATACTCTGTGTAAAGCATACTTTTTAACTTGTTTTGGAACTGCTGCATCCTTTCCGACTTCCGGTAATTTGGTAACATTTCAGGCACTTTCTGCTTATACCGGGGATCTAGTAGCATGGCCACCCAGTACAGGCACAACAACATGAAAGACCCCATTTGCACAAGGTTGGATGCCGAGCTACTCATGTCCCGTTCCTTGTCCTCACTGATATCACTGAAGGTCTGTTCTTCCCCCCAGCCACGTGCAACACCACGGGTACCAGATAGGTGACAACGAGCACTCTGGGATGCCTGCTGTGGTTGGTCTTCCTCCTCCTCAAATCCACATTCCTCCTCTGACTCCTCTTCCTCAGACTCCTCTTCCAGCGTTGCCGCAGGTCCAGCAAGCGATGCTGATAAGGCTGTTTCTGGTGGTGATGGTGACCACAACTCTTCCTCTTCCTCTTCACGCTCATCTACGGCCTGATCCAGCACTCTTCGCAGGGCACACTCCAGGAAGAAAACAAATGGGATGATGTCGCTGATGGTGCCTTCAGTGCGACTGACTAGGTTTGTCACCTCCTCAAAAGGACGCATGAGCCTACAGGCATTGCGCATGAGCATCCAGTAACGTGGCAAAAAAATTCCCAGCTCCGCAGAGGCTGTTCAAGCACCCCAGTCATACAAATACTCGTTGACAGTCGAACATTAGGAGTGTTGAATTCCAACGTGTCGGGCTGTCGCAGATCAAGCGCCTCACTGGCATGTTGTTTTGCCGCTAGATATCTGAAAAGTGTGCCATGGCCATGTAGAAACGCCTGAAATGGCCACACATCTTCCTGGCCTGCTTCAGGACATCCTGTAAGCCTGGGTACTTATGCACAAAGTGTTGTACAATCAGATTCAACACATGTGCCATGCACGGCACATGTGTCAACTTGCCAAAATTCAATGCCGCCAACAAATTAGGTTATCGAAGAGGATGGGGTAGGAGGAGTAGAGGAGGTGGCAGCAGGCCTGCCTGCAAGTCGTGGCGGTGTCACCAACTCCTCTGCAGAGCCACGCATTACATGCTTGGCAGCCATCAGCAGGTTTACCCAATGCGCAGTGAAGGTGCCCTACCCTGACCATGCTTTGCAGACCAGGTTTTAGTGGTCAGATGGACCCTTGCCCCAACACTGTGTGCCAGACATGCCATGACTTCCTTTTGCACAATCGAGTATAGGTTGGGGATTGCCTTTTGTGAAAATAAATTTCGGCCGGGTGCCTTCCACTGCGGTGTCCCAATAGCTACAAATTTTTTGAAGGCCTCAGACTCCACCAGCTTGTATGGTAAAGGCTGGTGGGCTAAGAGTTCCGACAAGCCAGCTGTCAGACGCCGGGCAAGGGGGTGAGTCTGTGACATTGGCTTCTTACGCTTAAACATGTCCTTGACAGACACCTGACTGTGGACAGATGAGCAGGAACTGCTCAAGGCGAGAGACGGAGTGGCGGATGGTTGAGAGGGGGCAAGGAGGACAGCAGTGGTTGACGTGGCTGAAGATGCTGGACCAGGAGGAGGATGGCGGCTTTGAGTTTGTGTGCTGCTTGTACTCATGTGTTGATCCCATAGGCGTTTGTGATTTGAGATCATGTGCCTTCGCAAAGCAGTTGTACCTAGGTGGGTGTTGGACTTCCCACGACTCAGTTTCTTTTGGCACAGGTTGCAAATGGCATCGCTGTTGTCAGAGGCAGACACACAAAAAAAATGCCACACTGCTGAGCTCTGCAATGACGGCATTCTGGTGGTGGCAACAGCATGCGTTGATTGGCGTGCTGTCTGGCTGACCCCGGGTGCCGATGCATGCTGTCTGACTGTGCCACTAGCTCCTTGGGATGACCTCCCCCTGCTTCCAACTCGTCTCCTCCTCCTCTCTGTCTCCCCATCTGAACTTTACCCCTGTTCTTCTTCTCTTCGAGCGGGCACCCACTTGACATCCACAGACACATCGTCATCATCAACCGCTTCACTTGTATCAGACAACTCAGCAAAGGAAGCAGCAGCGGGTACAACATTATCATCATCACACCGTACGTCCATGTGTGTAATGCTGCCTGACTGAGACATATCCCTGTTATCTACATCCTCTGGCAATAATGGTTGTGCATCACTCATTTCTTCCAACTGATGTGTAAATAACTCCTCTGACAGATCAAGTGAAGCAGCTGTGGTGCTAGTGTTGGTGGTGGCGGCAGGCGGGCGAGTGGTAACTTGAGAGGTGCCCGAAGCTGAGCTGGAGGAGGATGGTCGTCAAGGTTCTGAGCGGAAGCTGTAGAAGATTGGGTGTCCTATGTTAGCCAGTCAACTATGTCCTCAGAACTTTTCGAGTTCAAGGTACGTGGCCTCTGAACACTGGGCATTATTCTAGGGCCGAAGGGAATCACAGCACCTGTGGGATGGCCTGCCTCTGCCTGTCATTTTTTTTAGATTAGTTGTACTATGCGTGCAAGCTACTGTGACACCAGATATGAGTGGCACTGTGCACTGGCAGTAGTTGGAACAGTACACACTGTAGGCCTAACACGCACGCTTACAGGCAAGTAACTGCAATTATATTACAGTCAAAAAAGTTTTTTTTTTTAATGTAATCTACTGTGACATCAGATATGAGTGGCACTGTGCACTGGCAGTAGTTGGTACAGTACACACTGTAGGCCTAACACACACGCTTGCAGGCAAGTAACTGCAATTATATTACAGTGAATAAAGTGTTTGTTTTTTTAAATGTAATCTACTGTGACACCAGATATGAGTGGAACTGTGCACTGGCAGTAGTTGGCACAGTACACACTGTAGGCCTAACACACACGCTTGCAGGCAAGTAACTTCAATTATATTACAGTCAAAAAAGTGTTGTTTTTATTAAATGTAATCTACTGTGACACCAGATATGAGTGGCACTGTGCACTGGCAGTAGTTGGCACAGTACACACTGTAGGCCTAACACACACGCTTGCAGGCAAGTAACTGAAATTATATTACAGTCAAAAAATGTTTGTTTTTTTAAATGTAATCTACTGTGACACCAGATATGAGTGGCACTGTGCACTGGCAGTAGTTGGTACAGTACACACTGTAGGCCTAACACACACGCTTGCAGGCAAGTAACTGCAATTATATTACAGTCAAAAAAGTGTTGTTTTTTTAAATGTAATCTACTGTGACACCAGATATGAGTTGCGCTGGTGACACTGTGCACTTGCAGGGCCTGAAACACACACGCGTGCAGGCAACTGACTGCTATTATTTTACAGTCAAAATTGTTTTTTTAGATTTTTTTGATGTAATCTACTGTGACACCAGATATGAGTTGCACTGGTGACACTGTGCACTTGCAGGGCCTGAAACACACACACACGTGCAGGCAACTGACTGCTATTATTTTACAGTCAAAATTTTATTTTATTTTTTAAATGTAATCTACTGTGACACCAGATATGAGTTGCACTGGTGACACTGTGCACTTGCAGGGCCTTAAAAACACACACGTGTGCAGGCAACTGACTGCTATTATTTTACAGTCAAAATTATTATTATTTTTTTAAATGTAATCTACTGTGACACCAGATATGAGTTGCACTGGTGACACTATGCACTTGCAGGGCCTTAAAAACACACACACTTGCAGGCAACTGACTGCTATCATTTTACAGTCAAAATTATATATTTTTTTTTAATGTAATCTACTGTGACACCAGTTATGAGTGGCACTGTGCACCGGCAGTAGTTGGCACAGTACACACTGTAGGCCTAACACACACGCTTGCAGGCAAGTAACTGCAATTATATTACAGTCAAAAAAGTGTTGTTTTTTTAATTGTAATCTACTGTGACACCAGATATGAGTTGCACTGGTGACACTGTGCACTTGCAGGGCCTGAAACACACACATACGTGCAGGCAACTGACTGCTATTATTTTACAGTCAAAATTATATATTTTTTTTAAATGTAATCTACTGTGACACCAGATATGAGTTGCACTGGTGACACTGTGCACTTGCAGGGCCTGAAACACACACGCGTGCAGGCAACTGACTGCGATTATTTTACAGTCAAAATTGTTTATGTTTTTTTATGTAATCTACTGTGACACCAGATATGAGTTGCACTGGTGACACTGTGCACTTGCAGGGCCTGAAACACACACACACGTGCAGGCAACTGACTGCTATTATTTTACAGTCAAAATTTTATTTTATTTTTTAAATGTAATCTACTGTGACACCAGATATGAGTTGCACTGGTGACACTATGCACTTGCAGGGCCTTAAAAACACACACACTTTTAGGCAACTGACTGCTATTATTTTACAGTCAAAATTATATATATTTTTTAAATGTAATCTACTGTGACACCAGATATGAGTTGCACTGGTGACACTATGCACTTGCAGGGCCTGAAACACACACATACGTGCAGGCAACTGACTGCTATTATTTTACAGTCAAAATTATATATTTTTTTTAAATGTAATCTACTGTGACACCAGATATGAGTTGCACTGGTGACACTGTGCACTTGCAGGGCCTGAAACACACACGCGTGCAGGCAACTGACTGCGATTATTTTACAGTCAAAATTGTTTATGTTTTTTTATGTAATCTACTGTGACACCAGATATGAGTTGCACTGGTGACACTGTGCACTTGCAGGGCCTGAAACACACACACACGTGCAGGCAACTGACTGCTATTATTTTACAGTCAAAATTTTATTTTATTTTTTAAATGTAATCTACTGTGACACCAGATATGAGTTGCACTGGTGACACTATGCACTTGCAGGGCCTTAAAAACACACACACTTTTAGGCAACTGACTGCTATTATTTTACAGTCAAAATTATATATATTTTTTAAATGTAATCTACTGTGACACCAGATATGAGTTGCACTGGTGACACTATGCACTTGCAGTGCCTTAAAAACACACACACTTGCAGGCAACTGACTGCTATCATTTTACAGTCAAAATTATATATTTTTTTTAAATGTAATCTACTGTGACACCAGTTATGAGTGGCACTGTGCACCGGCAGTAGTTGGCACAGTACACACTGTAGGCCTAACACACACGCTTGCAGGCAAGTAACTGCAATTATATTACAGTCAAAAAAGTGTTGTTTTTTTAATTGTAATCTACTGTGACACCAGATATGAGTTGCACTGGTGACACTGTGCACTTGCAGGGCCTGAAACACACACATACGTGCAGGCAACTGACTGCTATTATTTTACAGTCAAAATTATATATTTTTTTTAAATGTAATCTACTGTGACACCAGATATGAGTTGCACTGGTGACACTGTGCACTTGCAGGGCCTGAAACACACACGCGTGCAGGCAACTGACTGCGATTATTTTACAGTCAAAATTGTTTATGTTTTTTTATGTAATCTACTGTGACACCAGATATGAGTTGCACTGGTGACACTGTGCACTTGCAGGGCCTGAAACACACACACACGTGCAGGCAACTGACTGCTATTATTTTACAGTCAAAATTTTATTTTATTTTTTAAATGTAATCTACTGTGACACCAGATATGAGTTGCACTGGTGACACTATGCACTTGCAGGGCCTTAAAAACACACACACTTTTAGGCAACTGACTGCTATTATTTTACAGTCAAAATTATATATATTTTTTAAATGTAATCTACTGTGACACCAGATATGAGTTGCAGTCAGTTGCCTGCACACGTGTGTGTTTCAGGCCCTGCAAGTGCACAGTGTCACACTGTGCACTTGCAGGGCCTGAAACACACACGTGTGCAGGCAACTGACTGCTATTATTTTACAGTCAAAATTATTATTATTTTTTTTTTATGTAATCTACTGTGACACCAGATATGAGTTGCACTGGTGACACTGTTCACTTGCAGGGCCTGAAACACACACGCGTGCAGGCAACTGACTGCTATTATTTTACAGTCAAAATTTTTATTTATTTTTTTAAATGTAATCTACTGTGACACCAGATATGAGTTGCACTGGTGACAATGTGCACTTGCAGGGCCTGAAACACACACGCGTGCAGGCAACTGACTGCTATTATATTACAGTCAAAAAATTGTATTTTATTTTTAAATGCAAGCTACTGTGACACCAGATATGAGTGGTGGCACTGGGCAAGTGGGCACAGTATACGCTGTGAGCCTGACACACACGCTGGCAGGCAACTGCAATTAGATTACACAGAAAAAAAAATAAAAGCAGACTGATGTACTAGCCCTAAAAAGGCCTTTTTGTGGTGCTGTCAGGACGCTGTCCTTACAGCAGAGATCAGATGAGTCTTTCAGGACTGTAGTGAACACTGAATACACTAGCCTAGCTATCGATTTCCCTATTGAATCAGCAGCAGCTACACTGTCCCTCCTCTCACTAAGACTGCAGCTTCCGAATGAATCTAAAATGGATGCTGTCCAGGAGTTGGGAGGGTCTGGAAGGGAGGGTATGCTGCTGATTGGCTGGAATGTGTCTGCTGACTGTGAGGTACAGGGTCAAAGTTTACTCAATGATGACGAATAGGGGGCGGACCGAACATCGCATATGTTCGCCCGCAGCGGCGAACGCGAACAAGCTATGTTTGGCGGGAACTGTTCGCCGGTGAATAGTTCGGGACATCTCTATTTAACCGTGACCTCCACAGTGTCGGCCCCTTTAATAATGACCTTCGCAGTGCCCAGCACTTTAACACTGACCTAAACAATGCCCACCCCTGTAACAGTGCCCGCCCCTTTAGTAGTGACCTCCACAGTGCCTGCTCCTTTAACCACCTCAGCCCCCAGTGCTTAAACACCCTGAAAGACCAGGCCACTTTTTACACTTCTGACCTACACTACTTTCACCGTTTATTGCTCAGTCATGCAACTTACCACCCAAATGAATTTTACCTCCTTTTCTTCTCACTAATAGAGCTTTCATTTGGTGGTATTTCATTGCTGCTGACATTTTTACTTTTTTTGTTATTAATCGAAATTTAACGATTTTTTTGCAAAAAAAAGACATTTTTCACTTTCAGTTGTAAAATTTTGCAAAAAAAACGAGATCCATATAGAAATTTTGCTCTAAATTTATAGTTCTACATGTCTTTGATAAAAAAAAAAAATGTTTGGGTAAGAAAAAAATGGTTTGGGTAAAAGTTATAGCGTTTACAAACTATGGTACAAAAATGTGAATTTCCGCTTTTTGAAGCAGCTCTGACTTTCTGAGCACCTGTCATGTTTCCTGAGGTTCTACAATGGCCAGACAGTACAAACACCCCACAAATGACCCCATTTCGGAAAGTATACACCCTAAGGTATTCGCTGATGGGCATAGTGAGTTCATAGAACTTTTTATTTTTTGTCACAAGTTAGCGGAAAATGATGATTTTTTGTTTTTTTTCTTACAAAGTCTCATATTCCACTAACTTGGGACAAAAAATAAAAACTTCTATGAACTCACTATGCCCATCACGAAATACCTTGGGGTCTCTTCTTTCCAAAATGGGGTCACTTGTGGGGTAGTTATACTGCCCTGGCATTCTAGGGGCCCAAATGTGTGGTAAGGAGTTTGAAATCAAATTCTGTAAAAAATGACCTGTGAAAACCAAAAGGTGCTCTTTGGATTATGGGCCCCTTTGCCCACCTAGGCTGCAAAAAAGTGTCACACATCTGGTATCTCCGTAATCAGGAGAAGGTGGGGAATGTGTTTTGGGGTGTCTTTTTACATATACCCATGCTGGGTGAGATAAATATCTTGGTCAAATGCCAACTTTGTATAAAAAAATGGGAAAAGTTGTCTTTTGCCAAGATATTTCTCTCACCCAGCATGGGTATATGTAAAATGACACCCCAAAACACATTCCCCACCTTCTCCTGAGTACGGAGATACCAGATGTGTGACACTTTTTTGCAGCCTAGGTGGGCAAAGGGGCCCATATTCCAAAGAGCACCTTTCGGATTTCACAGGTCATTTTTTACAGAATTTGATTTCAAACTCCTTACCACACATTTGGGCCCCTAGAATGCCAGGGCAGTATAACTACCCCACAAGTGACCCCATTTTGGAAAGAAGAGACCCCAAGGTATTCGCTGATGGGCATAGTGAGTTCATGGAATTTTTTATTTTTTGTCACAAGTTAGTGGAATATGAGACTTTGTATGAAAAAAAAAAAAAAAAAATCTGCATTTTCCACTAACTTGTGACAAAAAATAAAAAATTCTAGGAACTCGCCATGCCCCTCACGGAATACCTTGGGGTGTCTTCTTTCCAAAATGGGGTCACTTGTGGGGTAGTTATACTGCCCTGGCATTTTCCAGGGGCCCTAATGTGTGGTAAGTAGGTAAATGACCTGTGAAATCCTAAAGGTGCTCTTTGGAATGTGGGCCCCTTTGCCCACCTAGGCTGCAAAAAAGTGTCACACATCTGGTATCGCCGTATTCAGGAGAAGTTGGGGAATGTGTTTTGGGGTGTCATTTTACATATACCCTTGCTGGGTGAGAGAAATATCTTGGCAAAAGACAACTTTTCCCATTTTTTTATACAAAGTTGGCATTTGACCAAGATATTTCTCTCACCCAGCATGGGTATATGTAAAATGACACCCCAAAACACATTCCCCACCTTCTCCTGAGTACGGCGATACCAGATGTGTGACACTTTTTTGCAGCCTAGATGCGCAAAGGGGCCCAAATTCCTTTTAGGAGGGCATTTTTAGACATTTGGATACCAGACTTCTTCTCACGCTTTGGGGCCCCTAGAATGCCAGGGCAGTATAAATACCCCACATGTGACCCCATTTTGGAAAGAAGACACCCCAAGGTATTCAATGAGGGGCATGGTGAGTTCATAGAATTTTTTTTTTTTTGGCACAAGTTAGCGGAAATTGATATTTTTAATTTTTTTCTCACAAAGTCTCCCGTTCCGCTAACTTGGGACAAAAATTTCAATCTTTCATGGACTCAATATGCCCCTCACGGAATACCTGGGGGTGTCTTCTTTCCGAAATGGGGTCACATGTGGGGTATTTATACTGCCCTGGCATTCTAGGGGCCCTAAAGCGTGAGAAGAAGTCTGGAATATAAATGTCTAAAAAATTTTACGCATTTGGTTTCCGTGAGGGGTATGGTGAGTTCATGTGAGATTTTATTTTTTGACACAAGTTAGTGGAATATGAGACTTTGTAAGAAAAAAATAAAAAAATTCCGCTAACTTGGGCCAAAAAAATGTCTGAATGGAGCCTTACAGAGGGGTGATCAATGACAGGGGGGTGATCAATGACAGGGGGGTGATCAGGGAGTCTATATGGGGTGATCACCACAGTCATTGATCACGCCCCTGTAAGGCTTCATTCAGACGTCCGTATGCGTTTTGCGGATCCGATCCATCTATCAGTGCATCCGTAAAAATCATGCGGACATCTGAATGGAGCTTTACAGGGGGGTAATCAATGACAGGGGGGTGATCAGGGAGTCTATATGGGGTGATCACCACAGTCATTGATCACGCCCCTGTAAGGCTTAATTCAGACGTCCGGATGCGTTTTGCGGATCCGATCCATCTATCAGTGGATCCGTAAAAATCATGCGGACATCTGAATGGAGCTTTACAGGGGGGTAATCAATGACAGGGGGGTAATCAATGACAGGGGGGTGATCAGGGAGTCTATATGGGGTGATCACCACAGTCATTGATCACGCCCCTGTAAGGCTTCATTCAGACGTCCGTATGCGTTTTGCGGATCCGATCCATCTATCAGTGCATCCGTAAAAATCATGCAGACATCTGAATGGAGCTTTACAGGGGGTTGATCAATGACAGGGGGGTGATCACCACAGTCATTGATCATGCCCCTGTAGGGCTTCATTCAGACGTCCGGATGCGTTTTGCGGATCGGATCCATCTATCAGTGCATCCGTAAAAATCATGCGGACATCTGAATGGCGCTTTACAGGGGGGTGATCAGGGAGTCTATATGGGGTGATCACCACAGTCATTGATCATGCCCCTGTAAGGCTTCATTCAGACGTCCGGATGCGTTTTGCGGATCGGATCCATCTATCAGTGCATCCGTAAAAATCATGCGGACATCTGAATGGAGCTTTACAGGGGGGTGATCAGGGAGTCTATATGGGGTGATCACCACAGTCATTGATCATGCCCCTGTAAGGCTTCATTCAGACGTCCGGATGCGTTTTGCGGATCGGATCCATCTATCAGTGCATCCGTAAAAATCATGCGGACGTCTGAATGGAGCTTTACAGGGGGGTAATCAATGACAGCGGGGTAATCAATGACAGGGGGGTGATCAGGGAGTCTATATGGGGTGATCACCACAGTCATTGATCACGCCCCTGTAAGGCTTCATTCAGACGTCCGGATGCGTTTTGCGGATCCGATCCATCTATCAGTGGATCCGTAAAAATCATGCGGACATCTGAATGGAGCTTTACAGGGGGGTAATCAATGACAGGGGGGTAATCAATGACAGGGGGGTGATCAGGGAGTCTATATGGGGTGATCAGGGGTGATAAGGGGCTAATAAGGGGTTAATAAGTGACGGGGGGGGGGTGTAGTGTATTGTAGTGGTGCTTGGTGCTACTTTACAGAGCTGCCTGTGTCCTCTGGTGGTCGATCCAAACAAAGGGGACCACCAGAGGACCAGGTAGCAGGTATATTAGACGCTGTTATCAAAACAGCGTCTAATATACCTGTTAGGGGTTAAAAAAAAACACATCTCCAGGCTGCCAGCGAACGATCGCCGCTGGCAGGCTGGAGATCAACTCTCTTACCTTCCGTTCCTGTGTGCGCGCGTTCACAGGAAATCTCGGCCATCGCGAGATGACGCGTATATGCGTGACTGTGCGCAGCGCTGCCACCTCCGGAACGCGATCCTGCGTTAGGCGGTCCGGAGGTGGTTAACATTGACCACCACTTTAACAGTGACCTTCACAGTGCACGCCCGTTTAACAGTAACTTCCACAGTGCCCGTCCATTTTACAGAGACTTCCACAGTGCCTGCCCCTTTAACAGTGACCTCCACAGTGCCCGCCCCTTTGACATTGACCACTCTTTTAACAGCGACCTTCATAGTGGCCGCCCCTTTAGCAGTGACCTCCACAGTACCCGCCCCTTTAACAGTGACCTCCGCACTACCTGCCCCTTTAACAGTGACCTCCGCGCTGCATGCCCCTTTAACAGTGACCTCCACAGTGCCCACCCCTTTAAAAGTGACCTCCACATTGCCCGTCCATTTAATAGCGGCCGCCCTTTAACAGTAATCTTCACAGTGCCAGCCCCTTTAACAGTGACTTCCACAGTACCTGCCCCTTTAACAGTGACCTCCACAGTGCCCGCCCCTTTAACATTCGCCCAGGTATATTTCATCTATTTCATTTTATGTTTCCATGTGTCGTAAAAAGAAAACAGTTTCCCCATAACAGTGACCTATACAGTACCCGCCCCTTTAACAATGACCTCCACAATGCCCGCCCCTTTACCAGTGATCTCCACAGTGCCCGCCCCTTTAACAGTGACCTCCACAGTACCTGCCCCTTTAACATTGACCTCAACAGTGGCCGCCCCTTTAACATTGACCTCCACAGTGTTCGCCCCTTTAACAGTGACCTCCACAGTGCCCGCCCCTTTAGCAGTGACCGCATCTTTAACAGTGACCTGCACGGTGCCTGCCCCTTTAACAGTGACCTTCACAGTGCCTGTCCTTTTAACAGTGACTTCCACAGTACCCGCACCTTTAACAGTGACCATTGCAGTGCCCATCCCTTTAACAGTAATTTCTACAGTGCTCAGCCTTTTAACAGAGACTTCTACAGTGCCAGCCTTTTTAGCAATAACCTCCACAGATCCCGCCCTTATAACAGTGACCGCCCCTTTAACAGTGACCTCCACAGTGCCCGCCCGTTTAATTGTGACCTACACAATTCCAGAGGGGAAGCAAACCAGGCTGGTGCAGTGAGCTGCATTTATATTAATATAAGCAGATATATAACGCGAGTTTGACCGCGACGCGTGGTTGATTAAGTGTGGTTGTGTAAGTGTGTGACTTAAGATTAAGTGAGGGAGTATCTGAGAGCTAAATTATTTGTGGACATTGATAAGTGGCTGTGTTTGACTGTATTTTGTGCTGTGATAACACTTATTTTTTCCTTCTCCAGGGGTTGCACAGGTGAGCAATTAGGGTGTGGCTGTTTAATTAGGGTGTGGCTGTCTAATTAGGAGACTTTAAAAACTCAGCAGTAAGAACAGCACAGCCTTTTTGATTCCAGAGGGGAAGCAAACCAGGCTGGTGCAGTGAGCTGCATTTATATTAATATAAGCAGATATATAACGCGAGTTTGACCGCGACGCGTGGTTGATTAAGTGTGGTTGTGTAAGTGTGTGACTTAAGATTAAGTGAGGGAGTATCTGAGAGCTAAATTATTTGTGGACATTGATAAGTGGCTGTGTTTGACTGTATTTTGTGCTGTGATAACACTTTTTTTTTCCTTCTCCAGGGGTTGCACAGGTGAGCAATTAGGGTGTGGCTGTTTAATTAGGGTGTGGCTGTCTAATTAGGAGACTTTAAAAACTCAGCAGTAAGAACAGCACAGCCTTTTTGATTCCAGAGGGGAAGCAAACCAGGCTGGTGCAGTGAGCTGCATTTATATTAATATAAGCAGATATATAACGCGAGTTTGACCGCGACGCGTGGTTGATTAAGTGTGGTTGTGTAAGTGTGTGACTTAAGATTAAGTGAGGAAGTATCTGAGAGCTAAATTATTTGTGGACATTGATAAGTGGCTGTGTTTGACTGTATTTTGTGCTGTGATAACACTTTTTTTTTCCTTCTCCAGGGGTTGCACAGGTGAGCAATTAGGGTGTGGCTGTTTAATTAGGGTGTGGCTGTCTAATTAGGAGACTTTAAAAACTCAGCAGTAAGAACAGCACAGCCTTTTTGATTCCAGAGGGGAAGCAAACCAGGCTGGTGCAGTGAGCTGCATTTATATTAATATAAGCAGATATATAACGCGAGTTTGACCGCGACGCGTGGTTGATTAAGTGTGGTTGTGTAAGTGTGTGACTTAAGATTAAGTGAGGGAGTATCTGAGAGCTAAATTATTTGTGGACATTGATAAGTGGCTGTGTTTGACTGTATTTTGTGCTGTGATAACACTTTTTTTTCCTTCTCCAGGGGTTGCACAGGTGAGCAATTAGGGTGTGGCTGTTTAATTAGGGTGTGGCTGTCTAATTAGGAGACTTTAAAAACTCAGCAGTAAGAACAGCACAGCCTTTTTGATTCCAGAGGGGAAGCAAACCAGGCTGGTGCAGTGAGCTGCATTTATATTAATATAAGCAGATATATAACGCGAGTTTGACCGCGACGCGTGGTTGATTAAGTGTGGTTGTGTAAGTGTGTGACTTAAGATTAAGTGAGGGAGTATCTGAGAGCTAAATTATTTGTGGACATTGATAAGTGGCTGTGTTTGACTGTATTTTGTGCTGTGATAACACTTTTTTTTTCCTTCTCCAGGGGTTGCACAGGTGAGCAATTAGGGTGTGGCTGTTTAATTAGGGTGTGGCTGTCTAATTAGGAGACTTTAAAAACTCAGCAGTAAGAACAGCACAGCCTTTTTGATTCCAGAGGGGAAGCAAACCAGGCTGGTGCAGTGAGCTGCATTTATATTAATATAAGCAGATATATAACGCGAGTTTGACCGCGACGCGTGGTTGATTAAGTGTGGTTGTGTAAGTGTGTGACTTAAGATTAAGTGAGGGAGTATCTGAGAGCTAAATTATTTGTGGACATTGATAAGTGGCTGTGTTTGACTGTATTTTGTGCTGTGATAACACTTTTTTTTTCCTTCTCCAGGGGTTGCACAGGTGAGCAATTAGGGTGTGGCTGTTTAATTAGGGTGTGGCTGTCTAATTAGGAGACTTTAAAAACTCAGCAGTAAGAACAGCACAGCCTTTTTGATTCCAGAGGGGAAGCAAACCAGGCTGGTGCAGTGAGCTGCATTTATATTAATATAAGCAGATATATAACGCGAGTTTGACCGCGACGCGTGGTTGATTAAGTGTGGTTGTGTAAGTGTGTGACTTAAGATTTAAGTGACTTTAGATTCAGGGACTTCAGTGGGGGACTGCAATTAGCCAGTTTCTTATTACTACATTGTATTGTATTTTTTGCTTTTGTGGTGTAATCCCCATTTAGTATGTGTTGCACAATTGACAACGCAGTCCAGTGCACATCTTGCATGATGTATGCAGTCCTGGAACAGCCGTTCCAGGGTGAATTTCTTTGTTCAAGATGTGAGCAAATTACCCGTTTGGAATCGCTAATCGAGTCTCTAAATGGGCAAGTTGCAACACTGAGAGGCATTGACAATTTGCAAAAAAGTTTGCTTCTCACCGAGCAAGCACTCTTTGGGGTAGATGAGGGAGAGGGTGACAGAGAGGAGGCTGAGGAAAGTGAGGTAGCTAGCTGGGTAATAGTTAGAAAGCGGGGTAGAGGGAAGAGTGCCAGGGAGGCTAGCCCTGATCTGACACACCCCAACAAGTTTGCACGTTTGGCAGATGAGGGGGATATCAGTCCAGGGACGGCACTGCCGCAGCCGGACACTTCCTCTGCCAGTCAGGGGAATATCAGCTCCGGTAAGCAGGGGACCAGGAGAGCAGGGCAGGCCAGACAGGTGCTGGTAGTGGGAGACTCAATTATTAGGGGAACAGATAGGGAAATCTGTCACAAAGACCGTGATCGCCGAACAGTGTGCTGTCTTCCTGGCGCTAGAGTTCGACATATCGCGGATCGGGTTGACAGATTACTGGGAGGGGCTGGAGAAGATCCAGCGGTCATGGTCCATATCGGAACCAATGACAAAGTTAGGGGTAGGTGGAGAGTCCTTAAAAATGATTTCAGGGATTTAGGGCAAAAGCTTAGGGCAAGGACCTCAAAGGTAGTATTTTCCGAAATACTACCGGTACCACGGGCCACACAAGAAAGGCAGCGGGAGATTAGGGAAATTAACAAGTGGCTCAAGAACTGGTGTAGGATGGAGGGGTTTGGGTTCCTGGAGAACTGGGCCGACTTCACTGTCGGCTACAGGCTCTATCGTAGGGACGGGCTGCACCTCAATGGGGAAGGGGCAGCTGTGTTGGGGAAGAAGATGGCTAGAAGGTTGGAGGAGTGTTTAAACTAGGGACTGGGGGGGAGGGTAATTACACTATAGAAGGGGAAGATAGTGCAGATAGAGACCGGGGGCAAGCTAGTGGGACTGGGGGAGAAATGGAAGGAGGGACAAGAACAGTTCAGAAGGAAAGGTGTAGGGTAAAAAATATACATAAACCTCTCATATGTATGTATACTAATGCCAGAAGCCTGACTAATAAAACTGGTGAACTGGAATTAGTGATGTGTGAGGAGGACTATGACATAGTGGGAATAACTGAGACATGGCTGGATGATAGCTATGACTGGGCAGTTAATGTACAAGGTTACAGTCTGTTCAGAAAGGATCGTCAAAACCGGAGAGGTGGAGGGGTCTGCCTTTATGTAAAGTCTTGTCTAAAGCCCACACTCCGTGAAGATATAAGTGAGAGATACATGGAGCTAAAAACAACAATAAATTACTAATAGGAGTCTACTATAAACCACCTAATATACCAGAGTCCACAGAAAATCTACTACTAAACGAGATAGACAAGGCGGCAAATCATAATGAGGTGGTTATTATGGGGGACTTCAACTACCCAGATATAGACTGGGAAACTGAAACTTGTATATCTCATAAAGGAAACAGATTCTTGGCAATAACCAAAGACAATTATCTCTCCCAACTGGTTCAGGACCCGACTAGAGGGACGGCCATACTGGACTTAATATTAACCAATAGACCTGACAGAACAACAGACGTGCAGGTTGGGGGACACCTGGGAAATAGTGACCATAAAGTAATAACCTTCCAATTATCATTCAAAAGAGCGTTTCTACAGGGAGGAACAAAAATACCAGACTTCAAAAAAGCTAAATTTAGCCAACTAAGAGAGGCCATAGGCCTAACTAACTGGGACAAAGTCCTCAAAAATAAAAATACAGCCAAAAAATGGGATATCTTTAAAAACATCCTAAAATCTCATTGTGAGAGGTACATACCGTATGGGAATAAAAGGTTAAGGAACAAAAAGAAACCAATGTGGATAAATAGAACTGTAAAGAAAGCAATAAATGACAAAAAGAAAGCATATAAAACACTAAAACAGGAGGGTAGCACGGAAGCACTGAAAAACTATAAGGAAAAAAACAGAACATGTAAAAAACAAATAAAAGCGGCCAAACTAGAGACCGAGAGATTAATTGCCAAAGAGAGTAAAACTAACCCTAAAATGTTCTTCAATTATATAAATGTTAAAAAGTATAAATCTGAAGGTGTCGGCCATTTAAAGAGTAATGAGGGGGGAGTCGCAGAGAGCGACGAGGAGAAAGCAAAGCTGTTGAATATTTTTTTCTCCAATGTATTCACTGAGGAAAATAAACTGTCAGATGAAATGCTGAATGCTGAAATAAATTCGCCATTAAAAGTGTCCTGTCTGACCCAGGAAGAAGTACAACAGCGACTTAAAAATATCAAAATAGACAAATCGCCAGGACCGGATGGCATACACCCCCGTATCCTAAGGGAATTAAGTAATGTCATAGCCAGACCCTTATTTCTGATATTTGCGGACTCTGTACTGACAGGGAATGTCCCACAGGATTGGCGCATGGCAAATGTGGTGCCAATATTCAAAAAGGGTCCAAAAACAGAGCCTGGAAACTATAGGCCGGTAAGTTTAACATCTGTTGTGGGTAAACTGTTTGAAGGTTTTCTGAGAGATGCTATGTTAGAGCATCTTAACGGAAATAAGCAAATAACGCCATATCAGCATGGCTTCGTGAGGGATCGGTCATGTCAAACTAATTTAATCAGTTTCTATGAGGAGGTAAGTACTAGACTTGACAGCGGCGAATCAATGGATGTCGTGTATCTGGACTTCTCCAAAGCATTTGACCCTGTACCTCATAAAAGGTTAGTATATAAAATGAGAATGCTCGGACTCGGAGAAAACGTCTGTAAGTGGGTAAGTAACTGGCTCAATGATAGAAAACAGAGGGTGGTTATTAACGGTACATACTCAGATTGGGTCACTGTCACTAGTGGAGTACCTCAGGGGTCAGTATTGGGCCCTATTCTCTTCAATATATTTATTAATGATCTTGTAGAAGGCTTGCATAGTAAAATATCAATTTTCGCAGATGACACTAAACTGTGTAAAGTAATTAACACTGAAGAGGACAGTATACTACTACAGAGGGATCTGGATAGATTGGAGGCTTGGGCAGATAAGTGGCAGATGAGGTTTAACACTGACAAATGTAAAGTTATGCACATGGGAAGGAATAATGCAAGTCACCCGTACATACTAAATGGTAAAACACTCGGTAACACTGACATGGAAAAGGATCTAGGAATTTTAATAAACAGCAAACTAAGCTGCAAAAAACAGTGTCAGGCAGCTGCTGCCAAGGCTAATAAGATAATGGGTTGCATCAAAAGGGGCATAGATGCCCGTGATGAGAACATATTCCTACTACTTTACAAATCACTGGTCAGACCACACATGGAGTACTGTGTACAGTTCTGGGCTCCTGTAAACAAGGCAGACATAGCAGAGCTGGAGAGGGTCCAGAGGAGGGCAACTAAAGTAATAACTGGAATGGGGCAACTACAGTACCCTGAAAGATTATCAAAATTAGGGTTATTCACGTTAGAAAAAAGACGACTGAGGGGAGATCTAATTACTATGTATAAATATATCAGGGGGCAGTACAGAGATCTATCCCATCATCTATTTATCCCCAGGACTGTGACTGTGACGAGGGGACATCCTCTGCGTTTGGAGGAAAGAAGGTTTGTACACAAACATAGAAAAGGGTTCTTTACGGTAAGAGCAGTGAGACTATGGAACTCTCTGCCAGAGGAGGTGGTGATGGTGAGTACAATAAAGGAATTCAAGAGGGGCCTGGATGTATTTCTGGAGTGTAATAATATTACAGGCTATAGCTACTAGAGAGGGGTCGTTGATCCAGGGAGTTATTCTGATTGCCTGATTGGAGTCGGGAAGGAATTTTTATTCCCCTAAAGTGAGGAAAATTGGCTTCTACCTCATAGGTTTTTTTTTTGCCTTCCTCTGGATCAACTTGTAGGATGACAGGCCGAACTGGATGGACAAATGTCTTTTTTCGGCCTTATGTACTATGTTACTATGTTACTATGGCAGGCCTGGGAGCCTTCACAAGGCCCAGGGTGCCATAGCAACCAATTGGCACACCACAATTTCACACATAGGTGCCAATCAGAAGTCAGAGGAAAGCCCCTCCCTCTCACTAACCTGTCAGATGGCACAATCATTTTTTACCGTGGAATATTCTAGTTAATGGGGTCAAAGTTATATCTAATGGGTGTCAGCAACATTACACAGCCTGTTGGGTTCCGAAATTTACATAAACCTCTAGCACTTAATTTAAAGACCATGATCTTCATTAGTACATTTTTAGTGCTGTACTAGTATTTTCTTTAAAAACATCACCTGTGATGCACATGCCTTTAGTATAGGAGTAAGGATATATCTAAATTCCACACCATAAGCATAAGCAGCTCAGGCGGATGACCTTGATGTTTTTATAAACATACTAATAAAGGTCATGGACTTTCAATCGAGTGCTGAAGGTTTATGGTATTTGGGAAAATGATGATTTACCTGTGGTCTACCCAGGATTGTAGTTTCCTCCTTGCACCTTGTGGCAACTTTGGAATATTTCCTATGGATGGTCAGCCTATCACTTTTTTGCTGTGGATAATTACAGAGCCTGCATCCATCATATATTGAACAGGCTTGGCGGATTTCAGTTCTGTAATTTTTACCTTTATACTTGCCAACATTCACCTACTGTGGGCCAGCTAACAGGGCATGTGATGCGTCCTTTGAATTACTCATGGAGTCTTCTCCATTATGTGCAGGAGGGGAAGTGAGTGTAGAGATAAAATTGCAGATTGCTAATGAGCATCTTTTAAACGAATCACTGTACTTTAGTTGGAATTTAACAGGTGATGTCTATTAAAGGGACACTGTCACTTGTATTTCACTTACAGAAATACTTACTTATTAACATCACCACATCAGTCTCCACGATTTATATTAAAATATACTAGTATTACTGCCCTGTGTCTGTAATCTGTCTAAAATCGCTATTATTAACCCTTTCGCTAGCAGCACTCACGCGTGCAGCGGGCGTCATGGCCGGCAAGTCTCAATTAAGAGCCCAAGGGGCTGTCCCCGGCCATTGAAGCCCAGCCGTGCCCATTATCTTGGAGCCCAGCACCGCCCCACTACTAATTTATTTGACTGCTCATCGCTGACGTAATGTGTTTGTTGTGCCCGAAATCTCGCACATACGCCGTGGATAGTCATGTCAACGCCGCGAGGTGTCCTGGCATCGCCTCACAGAACGAAGTGCGCATGGGCCAGCTTTGCTCAACCCGGAAATGCGCGAGATTTCGGGCACAAATAAAAAAACATTAGGTCGGCGATGAGCAGTGAATAAATTAGCAGTGGGGCGGTGCTGGGCTCCAAGATAATGGGAACGGCTGTGCTCCAACCGTTAAATAGCATATTAAAGGGGTTCTCTGGGCTTAACCTTTTTTTGGGTATTAAACGCTAACCTGTGGAGGAAAGATTATTGGTCCCATACTTACCTTCCAGAGTGCAGCCGTTCTTGAGATCTGCCTCCTGGTCACATTCCAGGTGGCTTTTCTTTTCTTCCGACCGAAGTCCGTCTTCTTGTCTTTCTGTCTTCTCTTCCTTTCTTGAGCAGGAGATGGATCGTTACGAGTGACGTTACCGTCTCCTGCTGAAGAAAGCGCCGGGCAGCCGTCTTCACTCGCCACGCGAGCGCACTATGCTGAATGCTAGTGCGCATGTGCAGGACCGGCGGCCGCTCTCTGTATTGTACAGGCTTCTACAGGGAGTGCAGAATTATTAGGCAAGTTTGTATTTTTGAGGATTAATTTTATTATTAAACAACAACCATGTTCTCAATGAACCCAAAAAACTCATTAATATCAAAGCTGAATATTTTTGGAAGTTTTTTTAGTTTGTTTTTAGTTTTAGCTATTTTAGGGGGATATCTGTGTGTGCAGGTGACTATTACTGTGCATAATTATTAGGCAACTTAACAAAAAACTAATATATACCCATTTCAATTATTTATTTTTACCAGTGAAACCAATATAACATCTCAACATTCACAAATATACATTTCTGACATTCAAAAACAAAACAAAAACAAATCAGTGACCAATATAGCCACCTTTCTTTGCAAGGACACTCAAAGCCTGCCATCCATGGATTCTGTCAGTGTTTTGATCTGTTCACCATCAACATTGCGTGCAGCAGCAACCACAGCCTCCCAGACACTGTTCAGAGAGGTGTACTGTTTTCCCTCCTTGTAAATCTCACATTTGATGATGGACCACAGGTTCTCAATGGGGTTCAGATCAGGTGAACAAGGAGGCCATGTCATTAGATTTTCTTTTTTATACCCTTTCTTGCCAGCCACGCTGTGTACTTGGACGCGTGTGATGGAGCATTGTCCTGCATGAAAATCATGTTTTTCTTGAAGGATGCAGACTTCTTCCTGTACCACTGCTTGAAGAAGGTGTCTTCCAGAAACTGGCAGTAGGACTGGGAGTTGAGCTTGACTCCATCCTCAACCCGAAAAGGCCCCACAAGCTCATCTTTGATGATACCAGCCCAAACCAGTACTCCACCTCCACCTTGCTGGCGTCTGAGTCGGACTGGAGCTCTCTGCCCTTTACCAATCCAGCCACGGGCCCATCCATCTGGCCCATCAAGACTCACTCTCATTTCATCAGTCCATAAAACCTTAGAAAAATCAGTCTTGAGATATTTCTTGGCCCAGTCTTGACGTTTCAGCTTGTGTGTCTTGTTCAGTGGTGGTCGTCTTTCAGCCTTTCTTACCTTGGCCATGTCTCTGAGTATTGCACCCTTGTGCTTTTGGGCACTCCAGGGATGTTGCAGCTCTGAAATATGGCCAAACTGGTGGCAAGTGGCATCTTGGCAGCTGCACGCTTGACTTTTCTCAGTTCATGGGCAGTTATTTTGCGCCTTGGTTTTTCCACACGCTTCTTGCGACCCTGTTGACTATTTTGAATGAAACGCTTGATTGTTCGATGATCACGCTTCAGAAGCTTTGCAATTTTAAGAGTGCTGCATCCCTCTGCAAGATATCTCACTATTTTTGACTTTTCTGAGCCTGTCAAGTCCTTCTTTTGACCCATTTTGCCAAAGGAAAGGAAGTTGCCTAATAATTATGCACACCTAATATAGGGTGTTGATGTCATTAGACCACACCCCTTCTCATTACAGAGATGCACATCACCTAATATGCTTAATTGGTAGTAGGCTTTCGAGCCTATACAGCTTGGAGTAAGTAAGACAACATGCATAAAGAGGATGATGTGGTCAAAATACTCATTTGCCTAATAATTGTGCACACAGTGTATGTGAAGCCTGTATGACTCCTGCACAACGCAATGTAAGCGCTGTGCAGGAGTGACAGCATAGCGATCAGTCACAGTGGCTGATCGCTATGCTGTGGAATCTCACTGGGGGCACTGACTGGCACATGGGGTGGCATTATGGAACTGTGGATGGCACTTTGGGCAATGAGGATGGCACATGGGGGCACTGGATTTCACTGGGACATAGTGGATGACACACGGGGGCACTGGATGGCAAACAAGGGGGCAAAGGGTGGCACAATGGGGGCAATGGATGGCACAATGGGGACACTGGATGGCACAATGGGGACAATGGATGGCACAAGGGGGCAATGCATGGCAAACAGGGACACTGGATGGCAAACAATGGGGCAATGGATGGCACAATGGGGGAACTGGATGGCAAACAGGGGCACTGGATGGCACAAGGGGCACTGGATGGCTTTCACGACCCATGGTCATGGTCGTGACTCTGGAACCGCAAGCAGTTGCCTGCGGTCTTGTCTTGTCGTCAATCACAGGTTGAGGGCTGTAGTATGTTGCCTCGCCTGTGGTTGCCGCTGGCAACATGATGTATGTGGCAGTTTGGCAGCCTGAGCTGGCGCTGGGCAGCTTGCTGTCAGGTGCATGCGGTTACACCTGGTTGGGTGTGTGTGTATGTGTGCACTTTTTATGTCTGTTTGTTGTCCACAAGGTTGTGTTTGTGTGCACTGTGACACCCCCCTTCATTTGTGGTTGTCCGCGGCAACGTCGGTGTTGTGTGCATGTGGTGGCAGTGTTCGGCCTGCTGGCTGTTCTTCAGGACATGATTGCCACGCATGCCGTTGCCGGCGGTAACAGGTGAGTGTGTTTGTGTGCACTTTCTCCCTTTAAGTTGCTGTCTTCCCTTCCCTGGTGTGAGAAGGGTTAATTTCCTTCTATGTGTGAACACTGGGTGTGTCTGAGTATGGGTGTGGCTACTTTGGGCTATATAGCCTCAGTTGAGACCTGATGTCTGAGGGGTACTTCAGCCTTGTTTGTAAGCTGGAGGCACCCTCCTTGTATTTACCATCTGCCAGTGAGGGCCACCCTTGTGGTCATAAACTTATGTTAGACATTATTGTTCTTTTATATTATATGTCTAGTGGTGTCTTTATGTTTATTGCAGCTTATGGTTCCTGTGTGATGTGTGGTGTGGGCTGTGTCCGTCTATGTTGTTGTGGACTGCAGCACTTGTGCATGGGTTCCAGGCTGTGTGTCTGTGGCAGGTAGGTGTGATACTAGTTTCAACTACCTGCCATTGCCATATGTCTATATATGTTCCCCTTCTCCTTTATAGCTTGGCCAGTGAGACTCCTGTTGCTCCGTGTTTAGGAGGAACAGGTCGTCTTACCCTTCTCCTAGTCCAGGGCCACCCTGAGGGCTAGTAGGAATTACAGGTTCCAGTGTATGAGCCCTCCCACCATCAGGGTCGGCTCATACGGCTAGGAGACAGGGTCAGAATTAGGGATGTGATAGGAGGTGACCACTCCCTGATTCCTGTCCTGGCCTATCAGCTATACTTCAGAGAGACATTGCCCGGCTGAGGGTTTCCCCATCCTCAGCCGTGACAGTAACCAGGTGTAACCGCATGCACCTGACAGCAAGCTGCCCAGCACCAGCTCGGGCTGCCAAACTGCCAAATACATCATGTTGCCAGCGGCAACCACAGGCGAGGCAACATACTACAGCCCTCAACCTGTGGTTGACGACAAGACAAGACCGCAGGCAACTGCATGCGGTTCCAGAGTCACAACCATGACCATGGGTCGTGACAATGGCACAATGAGTGCACTGGATGGCACAATGGGGACGCTGGATGGCACAAGGCGGCATTGCATGGAAAAAATGGGCACTGGATGGCACAATGGGGCAATGGATGGCACAAGGGGGCACTGGATGGCAAACAAGGGGGCACTGCATGGCATAGTGGGGGTACTGGATGGTACTAAGGGGTACTGGATGGCACAAAGGGGCACTTGCTGACAAATGGGGCACTGGATGTCACTGTTATGGGGGCACTGTGGACGACACTGTTATGTGGGCACTGTGGACGTCACTGTTATGGGGGGCACTGTGGACGTCACTGTTATGGGGGGCACTGTGGACGTCACTGTTATGGGGGGCACTGTGGACGTCACTGTTATGGGGGCACTGTGGACGTCACTGTTATGGGGGGCACTGTGGACGTCACTGTTATGGGGGGCACTGTGGACGTCACTGTTATGGGGGCACTGTGGACGTCACTGTTATGGGGGGCACTGTGGACGTCACTGTTATGGGGGGCACTGTGGACGTCACTGTTATGGGGGGCACTGTGGACGTCACTGTTATGTGGGCACTGTGGACGTCACTGTTATGGGGGCACTGTGGACGTCACTGTTATGGAACACCTGTGGATGTCACTTATGGGGGCGCTGTGGATGTCACTGTTATGAGGGGCACTGTGGACGTCACTGTTATGGGGGGCACTGTGGACGTCACTGTTATGGAACACCTGTGGATGTCACTTATGGGGGCGCTGTGGATGTCACTGTTATGGGGGGCACTGTCGACGTCACTGTTATGGGGGCACTGTGGACGTCTTTGTTTTGCGGACTGCAAATCGCAGATCCACTAAATAAGGTTACTGTCCGTGTGCGATTCACATTTTTTTGCAGTCCCATTGAGTTCTATGGGTTTTAGATCAGCATTATGAGGACCAAAATAGGACATGTTCTATCTTTCGCAGAACTGACATACGGATGTGGAAAGCACATGGACGTCATCAGTGTTTTTTACATCCGTATATCAGTTCCAGTAAAGACAGAACATGTCCTATTCTGGTCTTCAAAATTAGGACATCAAATCCATAGAACTTAATGGGATTGCAAAAAATGCGGATCGCAAAATGGATACGGTCGTGTGCATAAGGGTTTAGATAAACAGCTCAGCAGACAGGATCATACAAGATAGGCTTAGATACACCCCTCAGCAGGCTATGTCATACGAAATGGGATTAGATACACAGCTCAGCAGGCAGTATCATACAAAATGGGATTAGATACACATTTTAGCACGCTGTATCATAGAAGATGGGATTAGATACACACTTCAGCAGGCAGTATCATAGAATATGGGATTAGATATACATTTCAGCAGGCAGTATCATAGAATATGGGATTAGATATACATTTCAGCAGGCAGTATCATAGAATATGGGATTAGATACACACTTCAGCAGGCAGTATCGCACAGAACAGGATGTGTATGAGGCACACATACAGGATAGGATTAGATACAGATGTTCTTGGATACGTTTGCTGATTCAAGCTGTTTTTCACTCTCTGGAGATGGTAAGTGAAGAGCCTGTGGACGGTCAGTGATGGGATTAGAAACACCGCTCAGCAGGCTGTATCACACAGGATAGAATTAGATAGAGATGTGATTGGATATGCTTGCTGATTCAAGCTGTTTTTCATCTCTGGAGATGGTAAGGGAAGAGCTTGCAAATGGCCAGTGATGGGATTAGATACACCGCTCAGCAGGCTGTATCACACAGAATAGGATTAGATACAGATGTGTTTGGATGTACTTGCTGATTCCAGCTGTTTATTACACTCTGGAGATGGTGAGGGAAGAGCCTGCAAACGGTCAGTGATTGGATTAGATACACCGCTCAGCAGGCTGTATCACACAGAATAGGATTAGATAGAGATGTGATTGGATATGCTTGCTGATTCAAGCTGTTTTTCACTCTCTGGAGATGGTGAGGGAAGAGCCTGCAAATGGTCAGTGATGGGATTAGATACACCAGTGATGGGAAGTAGTTTGAAATCAAAATGTGTAAAAAATGACCTGTGAAATCCTAAAGGTGCTCTTTGGAATGTGGGCCCCTTTGCCCACCTAGGCTGCAAAAAAGTGTCACACATCTGGTATCGCCGTACTCAGGAGAAGTTGGGCAATGTGTTTTGGGGTGTCATTTTACATATACCCATGCTGGGTGAGAGAAATATCTCGGCAAAAGACAACTTTTCCCATTTTTTTTTATACGAAGTTGGCATTTGACCAAGATATTTATCTCACCCAGCATGGGTATATGTAAAATGACACCCCAAAACACATTCCCCAACTTCTCCTGAGTACGGCGATACCAGATGTGTGACACTTTTTTGCAGCCTAGATGCGCAAAGGGCCCAAATTCCTTTTAGGAGTGCATTTTTAGACATTTGGATCCCAGACTTCTTCTCACGTTTTAGGGCCCCTAAAAAGCCAGGGCAGTATAAATACCCCACATGTGACCCCATTTCGGAAAGAAGACACTCCAAGGTATTCAATGAGGGGCATGGCGAGTTCATAGAATTTCTTTTTTTTTTGCCACAAGTTAGCGGAAATTGATTTTTGTTTGTTTTTTTCTCACAAAGTCTCCCTTTCCGCTAACTTGGGACAAAGATTTCAATCTTTCATGGACTCAATATGCTCCTCAGCGAATACCTTGGGGTGTCTTCTTTCCAAAATGGGGTCATTTGTGGGGTGTTTGTACTGCCCTGGCATTTGAGGGTCTCCACAATCATTACATGTATGGCCAGCATTAGGAGTTTCTGCTATTCTCCTTATATTGAGCATACGGGTAATGAGATATATTTTTTTCTGTTCAGCCTCTGGGCTGAAATAAAAAATTAACGGCACAGATTTCTTCATTCGCATCGATCAATGTGGATGAAAAAATCTCTGCCAAAAAAAAAAAAGGAGGGGAAAGGCGTCTGCCAGGACATGGGAGCTCCGCCCAACATCCATACCCACTTAGCCCGTATGCCCTGGCAAACCCGATTTCTCCATTCACATCAATCGATGTGGATGAATAAATCATTGCCGGGATGTTTTATTTTTTTTATATACAAAGTGTTTGCCAAAGTATATGAACACCGCCGCCTCCTCAGCTCATATGCCTCGGCAAACGTATCTTTTACTGCAGAGGAGAAATCTCGTCTTGCAGCGCCGCATACACCGACTTTTGTGTAATCTGACAGCAGCGCAATGCTTCTGTCAGAATGCACATCAGTGCTGCAGCTAGTCGATCGGTTGGTCCAACTGGAAGGTAAAAAAAAAAAAACCAGCCGCAACGCAATAAATTTATTAACTTTATAATAACATTTGAACGGGACATATAAACTTTATTTAACTTTTTGAACAGAACGTAAATTTTTTTGCTTACCGGTGTTTTTTTGTTTTTTTTTACCTTTATTGGACAAACCTCTCCTTCCCCATGGGACAATGTGCAAAGCGCAAATCACCCAAAGATGTGGCGAAGTACATTATGCACTTTATCCCAGGTGAAAGGAGAGGTTTGCAGCAGCTGTGAGTGAAAGGGCCCTAATAGCCCTGTGTGCCTGTCCTGTGAGATGCAATCCCTATGCTAAGTGTACCTGTGTGTGGTACTTCCGGAAACACTCCCCTAAGCATGGGGCAGGGTGGTCAGGACAGAAATAGCGGGTGTCACGCCTTATTCCACTCCTGCTACAGACACGACATCTTTTTCGAGGTGACGGTTGGGTTGAGGTGCAAGCAACGACATTGGGGAAATGTCGCTCGTGTAGACGGCTCACTACACTGGTGGTTGGGGCCACGGAACCTCCTGGCTACAGGAGGTTCGCGATGATCTCTTCCTGAAATTTGAGGAAGGATCCTGTTCTCCCAGCCTTACTGTAGAGAACAAAACTATTGTACATCGCCAATTGAATCAAATATACAGACACCTTCTTATACCAGAGTCTGGTGCGTCGGGAAACTAAATAAGGAGCCAACGTCTGGTCATTGAAGTCCACCCCTCCCATGAGCGAATTATAGTTGTGGACTGAGAGGGGCTTTTCAATGACACTGGTTGCCTGTTCTATTTGTATTGTCGTGTCTGCGTGAATGGAGGAGAGCATGTAAACATCACGCTTGTCTCTCCATTTCACCGCGAGCAGTTCTTCGTTACACAAGGCAGCCCTCTCCCCCCTTGCAAGACGGGTGGTAACGAGCCGTTGGGGGAAGCCCCAGCGACTAGGTCGCGCGGTGCCACAGCAGCCAATCTGTTCTAGGAACAAATGCCTGAAGAGAGGCACACTTGTGTAGAAATTGTCCACATAAAGATGGTACCCCTTGCCAAATAAGGGTGACACCAAGTCCCAGACTGTCTTCCCACTGCTCCCCAGGTAGTCAGGGCAACCGACCGGCTCCAGGGTCTGATCTTTACCCTCATAGATCCAAAATTTGTGGGTATAGCCTGTGGCCCTTTCACAGAGCTTATACAATTTGACCCCATACCGGGCGGGCTTGCTTGGGATGTATTGTTTGAAGCCAAGGCGCCCGGTAAAATGTATAAGGGACTCGTCTACGCAGATGTTTTGCTCAGGGGTACACAAATCTGCAAATTTGTTGTTGAAGTGGTCTATGAGGGGCCGAATTTTGTGGAGCCGGTCAAAAGCTGGGTGGCCTCTGGGATGGGAGGTGGTGTTGTCGCTAAAGTGCAGGAAACGCAGGATGGCCTCAAATCGTGCCCTGGACATAGCAGCAGAGAACATGGCATGTGATGAATTGGGTTTGTGGACCAATATGACCGCAATTCATGCTTTTTGGTTAGACCCATGTTGAGGAGAAGGCCCAGAAATTTTTTTAATTCGGAAACTTGGACAGGTTTCCACCGGAAAGGCTGGGCATAATAGCTTCCCAGGTTGGCGGCTAAAAATTGAGTGGCATACCGATTTGTTTCTGCCACGACTATGTCCAAGAGCTCCGCAGTCAAGAACAGCTCAAAAAATCCCAGTGCCGAACAGATCTGAGCTGTCTCAACCCGAACTCCAGACTGGGCGGTGAAAGGGGGAACTACAGGTGCGGCTGAAGTTGGGGACTGCCAATCAGGGTTTGCCAGCACCTCAGGGACTCTAGGGGCTCTACGGGCCTGTCTGTGCGGTGGCTGCGACGGGGTAACTATTGCACGTGCCACCGTACCAGCTTCAACTGCCCTTCTGGTGCTCGCTACTTCACCATGTTGTACGGCAGTGCTGGCTGGTACTAGGTCCAGGGAGGGCTGCGCTGCTGGTGTATGCCTCACCACGTAATCCGACAGCGCCGGCCCCACTCTGCTGCCCTTGAAGGGGATCCTGCGCAACCTGTGGTCTAGCGACACGGGGCCGGGTACGCCTGGTGCTATCAGGGACCTCAACCTCCTCGTCCGAACTTTGGGTCAGACTGCCACTGCTTTCTACAGGTTCATATTCTGACTTGCTGGATTCGTCAGATGAGGGTTCCCATTCCTCATCCGACTGGGTCAGAAGCCTGTAGGCCTCTTCAGAAGAATACCCCTGTTTGACATTTGGACTACTAAATTTAGGGGTATTCCTGAGACTACCCAAGAAAAAAAGCAAGCCTGTCTTACAAATGGGAGGCTAGCGAAGTACCGGAGGCCGCTGCGATTGATAAAAAATATCAAAACAGATTTTTTTTTATCGCCGCAGTGCTTGTGCAGTGATAAAAAAAAATAAAAAATTTGTCACTGCGGCGGGGCGGGCGTGGTTGAACGCACATGTGGGCGACCGATCAGGCCTGATCGGGCAAACACTGGGTTTTGGGTGGAGGGCGAGCTAAGGTGACACTAATACTATTATAGATCTGACTGTGATCAGTTTTGATCACTTACAGATACTATAAAAGTAAAAATACTGATTAGCGATACGCTAATCAGCGAATCAGTGACTGCGGTGCGGTGGGCTGGGCGCTAAACGATCGCTAACTACCTAACCAAGGGGCCTAAACTATCCTAAAACTATCAGTCAATACCAGTGGAAAAAAAAAAGTGACAGTTTATACTGATCACTTTTTTCCATTTCACTAGGTGATTGACAGGGGCAATCAAGGGGTGATCAAGGGGTTAATTGGAGTGATGGGGGTGATCTGGGGCTAAGTGTAAGGTTTGGTGGCTACTCACTGTGATGTCTGCTCCTCTGCTGGAACCAACCGACCAAAAGGACCAGCAGAGGAGCAGACAAGCCATTTAACACCTTATATTTATAAATATAAGGTGTTAGATGGCTTGTGAATAGATTTTTTAAAAATCATCAACCTGCCAGCGACGATCATTGGCTGGCAGGTTGCTGACGAAATACTCCTCTAACTTTTGCCGGCCCGCGGCCCGGCTTTGAGCGAAATCTCGCGTCTCGCGAGATGACGCGTATATGCGTGACTCTGCCTGCAGCTGCCGCCTCCGGAACGCGATCCTGCGTTAGGCGGTCCGGAGGCGGTTAACCCCTTAAGGACTTAGGACGTACCGGTACGCCATGTTTGCCGAGTCCTTAAGGACCCAGGACGTACCGGTACGTCTTAACTTTAAAACTACATTGTGGCGTGACGGGGGTTAATCGGAACAGAATGTCCGCTGAAATCATTCAGCGGGCATCCTGTCACAACGTCTGGGGGGGTCATGTGACCCCCCGCATCAGCGATCTCAGCAAACCGCAGGTCAATTCAGACCTGCGGTTTGCGGCTTTTACCTGCGGTTGCGGCGGGTGGTGCCATCAGGTCCCCATGCGGCTGTAGGGGGGACCCGATGGCATGGAAGGCAGCGTGATGCCTTCCTTAGGCATCAGCGCTGCCTTCCGGTGAAGAGCCTGTGAGATCCAGCCCCCTGGATCTCACAGGCCAGAAGCTGTATGAGTAATACACACAGTATTACTCATACAGCCAATGCATTCCAATACAGAAGTATTGGAATGTCCGAAAAAAAGAGGTTGATTCCAGCTTTTAACGTATAAAAATGTGTTCTTTATTCGGCTTGCATAGTTTAAGATCCAACAAATATCACATGGAGAGACACAAAGTGATTGTGACGCGTTTCGGGCTGTGGTATTGAGCTCTTCTTCAAGACAATACATAGTGTGCTAAAAACAGGTACTTATATACAACACAGGAGGGTTCCTCCTCCTTCTCTAATTGGATGGAGGTTGCGTCCCAGGCCCAGGTGTTCCAGGATTAGGAGATCCTCCCAGAACATGTGGGCGGGAAGCAGTAAATCAGTGTTATACATTCAAAATAATACTGATGAATTA